>NW_026601389.1:0-54285 GCF_029448725.1 Salvelinus fontinalis
AAAGGGGTCAAAACGGCAGTTTTTGTGAAAGTTGTTTTGAATTTAATGAATCTGCTAACTTCTGACATTTTTTACCAAAGCCAGAAAAACAGGCGAAGGGTTACAAAAATAGCTCTAGTTACAGATTGGTAGACCCGATTTGAAATCCGACTTGTTGCTTGAAAAGCAGAAGAGTAGGGGTAGATTTTATATAGAAAACATTGTTTTCTGTAAAATGTTGGGAAAGGGGTCAAAACGGCAGTTGTTTGTGAAAGTTTAAAAAACACATGGTAGTGCATTTAGTAAAACTGCTGTAACGTAAGTTCCATACTGAATAAACCTTCTCCGCATTTGACAAGCAGAGAAGTAGAGGGAAGTTTAAATCCAATATATTTTTGTCAAACTCTTTGGTTTAGTGGTCAAAATGATAGTTGTTTTGAATTTAATGAATCTGCTAACTTCTGACATTTTTTACCGAAGCCAGAAAAACAGGCGAAGGGTTACAAAAATAGCTCTAGTTACAGATTGGTAGACCCGATTTGAAATCCGACTTGTTGCTTGAAAAGCAGAAGAGTAGGGGTAGATTTTATATAGAAAACATTGTTTTCTGTAAAATGTTGGGAAAGGGGTCAAAACGGCAGTTGTTTGTGAAAGTTGTTTTGAATTTAATGAATCTGCTAACTTCTGACATTTTTTACCGAAGCCAGAAAAACAGGCGAAGGGTTACAAAAATAGCTCTAGTTACAGATTGGTAGACCCGATTTGAAATCCGACTTGTTGCTTGAAAAGCAGAAGAGTACGGGTAGATTTTATATAGAAAACATTGTTTTCTGTAAAATGTTGGGAAAGGGGTCAAAACGGCAGTTGTTTGTGAAAGTTGTTTTGAATTTAATGAATCTGCTAACTTCTGACATTTTTTACCGAAGCCAGAAAAACAGGCGAAGGGTTACAAAAATAGCTCTAGTTACAGATTGGTAGACCCGATTTGAAATCCGACTTGTTGCTTGAAAAGCAGAAGAGTAGGGGTAGATTTTATATAGAAAACATTGTTTTCTGTAAAATGTTGGGAAAGGGGTCAAAACGGCAGTTGTTTGTGAAAGTTTAAAAAACACATGGTAGTGCATTTAGTAAAACTGCTGTAACGTAAGTTCCATACTGAATAAACCTTCTCCGCATTTGACAAGCAGAGAAGTAGAGGGAAGTTTAAATCCAATATATTTTTGTCAAACTCTTTGGTTTAGTGGTCAAAATGATAGTTGTTTTGAATTTAATGAATCTGCTAACTTCTGACATTTTTTACCGAAGCCAGAAAAACAGGTGAAGGGTTACAAAAATAGCTCTAGTTACAGATTGGTAGACCCGATTTGAAATCCGACTTGTTGCTTGAAAAGCAGAAGAGTACGGGTAGATTTTATATAGAAAACATTGTTTTCTGTAAAATGTTGGGAAAGGGGTCAAAACGGCAGTTGTTTGTGAAAGTTGTTTTGAATTTAATGAATCTGCTAACTTCTGACATTTTTTACCGAAGCCAGAAAAACAGGCGAAGGGTTACAAAAATAGCTCTAGTTACAGATTGGTAGACCCGATTTGAAATCCGACTTGTTGCTTGAAAAGCAGAAGAGTACGGGTAGATTTTATATAGAAAATGTAAAATGTTGGGAAAGGGGTCAAAACGGCAGTTTTTGTGAAAGTTGTTTTGAATTTAATGAATCTGCTAACTTCTGACATTTTTTACCAAAGCCAGAAAAACAGGCGAAGGGTTACAAAAATAGCTCTAGTTACAGATTGGTAGACCCGATTTGAAATCCGACTTGTTGCTTGAAAAGCAGAAGAGTAGGGGTAGATTTTATATAGAAAACATTGTTTTCTGTAAAATGTTGGGAAAGGGGTCAAAACGGCAGTTGTTTGTGAAAGTTTAAAAAACACATGGTAGTGCATTTAGTAAAACTGCTGTAACGTAAGTTCCATACTGAATAAACCTTCTCCGCATTTGACAAGCAGAGAAGTAGAGGGAAGTTTAAATCCAATATATTTTTGTCAAACTCTTTGGTTTAGTGGTCAAAATGATAGTTGTTTTGAATTTAATGAATCTGCTAACTTCTGACATTTTTTACCGAAGCCAGAAAAACAGGCGAAGGGTTACAAAAATAGCTCTAGTTACAGATTGGTAGACCCGATTTGAAATCCGACTTGTTGCTTGAAAAGCAGAAGAGTAGGGGTAGATTTTATATAGAAAACATTGTTTTCTGTAAAATGTTGGGAAAGGGGTCAAAACGGCAGTTTTTGTGAAAGTTGTTTTGAATTTAATGAATCTGCTAACTTCTGACATTTTTTACCGAAGCCAGAAAAACAGGCGAAGGGTTACAAAAATAGCTCTAGTTACAGATTGGTAGACCCGATTTGAAATCCGACTTGTTGCTTGAAAAGCAGAAGAGTAGGGGTAGATTTTATATAGAAAACATTGTTTTCTGTAAAATGTTGGGAAAGGGGTCAAAACGGCAGTTGTTTGTGAAAGTTTAAAAAACACATGGTAGTGCATTTAGTAAAACTGCTGTAACGTAAGTTCCATACTGAATAAACCTTCTCCGCATTTGACAAGCAGAGAAGTAGAGGGAAGTTTAAATCCAATATATTTTTGTCAAACTCTTTGGTTTAGTGGTCAAAATGATAGTTGTTTTGAATTTAATGAATCTGCTAACTTCTGACATTTTTTACCGAAGCCAGAAAAACAGGCGAAGGGTTACAAAAATAGCTCTAGTTACAGATTGGTAGACCCGATTTGAAATCCGACTTGTTGCTTGAAAAGCAGAAGAGTACGGGTAGATTTTATATAGAAAACATTGTTTTCTGTAAAATGTTGGGAAAGGGGTCAAAACGGCAGTTGTTTGTGAAAGTTGTTTTGAATTTAATGAATCTGCTAACTTCTGACATTTTTTACCGAAGCCAGAAAAACAGGCGAAGGGTTACAAAAATAGCTCTAGTTACAGATTGGTAGACCCGATTTGAAATCCGACTTGTTGCTTGAAAAGCAGAAGAGTACGGGTAGATTTTATATAGAAAATGTAAAATGTTGGGAAAGGGGTCAAAACGGCAGTTTTTGTGAAAGTTGTTTTGAATTTAATGAATCTGCTAACTTCTGACATTTTTTACCAAAGCCAGAAAAACAGGCGAAGGGTTACAAAAATAGCTCTAGTTACAGATTGGTAGACCCGATTTGAAATCCGACTTGTTGCTTGAAAAGCAGAAGAGTAGGGGTAGATTTTATATAGAAAACATTGTTTTCTGTAAAATGTTGGGAAAGGGGTCAAAACGGCAGTTGTTTGTGAAAGTTTAAAAAACACATGGTAGTGCATTTAGTAAAACTGCTGTAACGTAAGTTCCATACTGAATAAACCTTCTCCGCATTTGACAAGCAGAGAAGTAGAGGGAAGTTTAAATCCAATATATTTTTGTCAAACTCTTTGGTTTAGTGGTCAAAATGATAGTTGTTTTGAATTTAATGAATCTGCTAACTTCTGACATTTTTTACCGAAGCCAGAAAAACAGGCGAAGGGTTACAAAAATAGCTCTAGTTACAGATTGGTAGACCCGATTTGAAATCCGACTTGTTGCTTGAAAAGCAGAAGAGTACGGGTAGATTTTATATAGAAAACATTGTTTTCTGTAAAATGTTGGGAAAGGGGTCAAAACGGCAGTTGTTTGTGAAAGTTGTTTTGAATTTAATGAATCTGCTAACTTCTGACATTTTTTACCGAAGCCAGAAAAACAGGCGAAGGGTTACAAAAATAGCTCTAGTTACAGATTGGTAGACCCGATTTGAAATCCGACTTGTTGCTTGAAAAGCAGAAGAGTACGGGTAGATTTTATATAGAAAATGTAAAATGTTGGGAAAGGGGTCAAAACGGCAGTTTTTGTGAAAGTTGTTTTGAATTTAATGAATCTGCTAACTTCTGACATTTTTTACCAAAGCCAGAAAAACAGGCGAAGGGTTACAAAAATAGCTCTAGTTACAGATTGGTAGACCCGATTTGAAATCCGACTTGTTGCTTGAAAAGCAGAAGAGTAGGGGTAGATTTTATATAGAAAACATTGTTTTCTGTAAAATGTTGGGAAAGGGGTCAAAACGGCAGTTGTTTGTGAAAGTTTAAAAAACACATGGTAGTGCATTTAGTAAAACTGCTGTAACGTAAGTTCCATACTGAATAAACCTTCTCCGCATTTGACAAGCAGAGAAGTAGAGGGAAATTTAAATCCAATATATTTTTGTCAAACTCTTTGGTTTAGTGGTCAAAATGATAGTTGTTTTGAATTTAATGAATCTGCTAACTTCTGACATTTTTTACCGAAGCCAGAAAAACAGGCGAAGGGTTACAAAAATAGCTCTAGTTACAGATTGGTAGACCCGATTTGAAATCCGACTTGTTGCTTGAAAAGCAGAAGAGTAGGGGTAGATTTTATATAGAAAACATTGTTTTCTGTAAAATGTTGGGAAAGGGGTCAAAACGGCAGTTTTTGTGAAAGTTGTTTTGAATTTAATGAATCTGCTAACTTCTGACATTTTTTACCGAAGCCAGAAAAACAGGCGAAGGGTTACAAAAATAGCTCTAGTTACAGATTGGTAGACCCGATTTGAAATCCGACTTGTTGCTTGAAAAGCAGAAGAGTAGGGGTAGATTTTATATAGAAAACATTGTTTTCTGTAAAATGTTGGGAAAGGGGTCAA
Organism: Salvelinus fontinalis; assembly: GCF_029448725.1. Classification (NCBI taxonomy): domain Eukaryota; kingdom Metazoa; phylum Chordata; class Actinopteri; order Salmoniformes; family Salmonidae; genus Salvelinus; species Salvelinus fontinalis. Next base: position 4,703 of record NW_026601389.1, read on the forward strand.
AACGGCAGTTGTTTGTGAAAGTTTAAAAAACACATGGTAGTGCATTTAGTAAAACTGCTGTAACGTAAGTTCCATACTGAATAAACCTTCTCCGCATTTGACAAGCAGAGAAGTAGAGGGAAGTTTAAATCCAATATATTTTTGTCAAACTCTTTGGTTTAGTGGTCAAAATGATAGTTGTTTTGAATTTAATGAATCTGCTAACTTCTGACATTTTTTACCGAAGCCAGAAAAACAGGCGAAGGGTTACAGAAATAGCTCTAGTTACAGATTGGTAGACCCGATTTGAAATCCGACTTGTTGCTTGAAAAGCAGAAGAGTACGGGTAGATTTTATATAGAAAACATTGTTTTCTGTAAAATGTTGGGAAAGGGGTCAAAACGGCAGTTGTTTGTGAAAGTTGTTTTGAATTTAATGAATCTGCTAACTTCTGACATTTTTTACCGAAGCCAGAAAAACAGGCGAAGGGTTACAAAAATAGCTCTAGTTACAGATTGGTAGACCCGATTTGAAATCCGACTTGTTGCTTGAAAAGCAGAAGAGTAGGGGTAGATTTTATATAGAAAACATTGTTTTCTGTAAAATGTTGGGAAAGGGGTCAAAACGGCAGTTGTTTGTGAAAGTTTAAAAAACACATGGTAGTGCATTTAGTAAAACTGCTGTAACGTAAGTTCCATACTGAATAAACCTTCTCCGCATTTGACAAGCAGAGAAGTAGAGGGAAGTTTAAATCCAATATATTTTTGTCAAACTCTTTGGTTTAGTGGTCAAAATGATAGTTGTTTTGAATTTAATGAATCTGCTAACTTCTGACATTTTTTACCGAAGCCAGAAAAACAGGCGAAGGGTTACAAAAATAGCTCTAGTTACAGATTGGTAGACCCGATTTGAAATCCGACTTGTTGCTTGAAAAGCAGAAGAGTACGGGTAGATTTTATATAGAAAACATTGTTTTCTGTAAAATGTTGGGAAAGGGGTCAAAACGGCAGTTGTTTGTGAAAGTTGTTTTGAATTTAATGAATCTGCTAACTTCTGACATTTTTTACCGAAGCCAGAAAAACAGGCGAAGGGTTACAAAAATAGCTCTAGTTACAGATTGGTAGACCCGATTTGAAATCCGACTTGTTGCTTGAAAAGCAGAAGAGTACGGGTAGATTTTATATAGAAAATGTAAAATGTTGGGAAAGGGGTCAAAACGGCAGTTTTTGTGAAAGTTGTTTTGAATTTAATGAATCTGCTAACTTCTGACATTTTTTACCAAAGCCAGAAAAACAGGCGAAGGGTTACAAAAATAGCTCTAGTTACAGATTGGTAGACCCGATTTGAAATCCGACTTGTTGCTTGAAAAGCAGAAGAGTAGGGGTAGATTTTATATAGAAAACATTGTTTTCTGTAAAATGTTGGGAAAGGGGTCAAAACGGCAGTTGTTTGTGAAAGTTTAAAAAACACATGGTAGTGCATTTAGTAAAACTGCTGTAACGTAAGTTCCATACTGAATAAACCTTCTCCGCATTTGACAAGCAGAGAAGTAGAGGGAAATTTAAATCCAATATATTTTTGTCAAACTCTTTGGTTTAGTGGTCAAAATGATAGTTGTTTTGAATTTAATGAATCTGCTAACTTCTGACATTTTTTACCGAAGCCAGAAAAACAGGCGAAGGGTTACAAAAATAGCTCTAGTTACAGATTGGTAGACCCGATTTGAAATCCGACTTGTTGCTTGAAAAGCAGAAGAGTAGGGGTAGATTTTATATAGAAAACATTGTTTTCTGTAAAATGTTGGGAAAGGGGTCAAAACGGCAGTTTTTGTGAAAGTTGTTTTGAATTTAATGAATCTGCTAACTTCTGACATTTTTTACCGAAGCCAGAAAAACAGGCGAAGGGTTACAAAAATAGCTCTAGTTACAGATTGGTAGACCCGATTTGAAATCCGACTTGTTGCTTGAAAAGCAGAAGAGTAGGGGTAGATTTTATATAGAAAACATTGTTTTCTGTAAAATGTTGGGAAAGGGGTCAAAACGGCAGTTGTTTGTGAAAGTTTAAAAAACACATGGTAGTGCATTTAGTAAAACTGCTGTAACGTAAGTTCCATACTGAATAAACCTTCTCCGCATTTGACAAGCAGAGAAGTAGAGGGAAGTTTAAATCCAATATATTTTTGTCAAACTCTTTGGTTTAGTGGTCAAAATGATAGTTGTTTTGAATTTAATGAATCTGCTAACTTCTGACATTTTTTACCGAAGCCAGAAAAACAGGCGAAGGGTTACAAAAATAGCTCTAGTTACAGATTGGTAGACCCGATTTGAAATCCGACTTGTTGCTTGAAAAGCAGAAGAGTAGGGGTAGATTTTATATAGAAAACATTGTTTTCTGTAAAATGTTGGGAAAGGGGTCAAAACGGCAGTTGTTTGTGAAAGTTTAAAAAACACATGGTAGTGCATTTAGTAAAACTGCTGTAACGTAAGTTCCATACTGAATAAACCTTCTCCGCATTTGACAAGCAGAGAAGTAGAGGGAAGTTTAAATCCAATATATTTTTGTCAAACTCTTTGGTTTAGTGGTCAAAATGATAGTTGTTTTGAATTTAATGAATCTGCTAACTTCTGACATTTTTTACCGAAGCCAGAAAAACAGGCGAAGGGTTACAAAAATAGCTCTAGTTACAGATTGGTAGACCCGATTTGAAATCCGACTTGTTGCTTGAAAAGCAGAAGAGTAGGGGTAGATTTTATATAGAAAACATTGTTTTCTGTAAAATGTTGGGAAAGGGGTCAAAACGGCAGTTGTTTGTGAAAGTTTAAAAAACACATGGTAGTGCATTTAGTAAAACTGCTGTAACGTAAGTTCCATACTGAATAAACCTTCTCCGCATTTGACAAGCAGAGAAGTAGAGGGAAGTTTAAATCCAATATATTTTTGTCAAACTCTTTGGTTTAGTGGTCAAAATGATAGTTGTTTTGAATTTAATGAATCTGCTAACTTCTGACATTTTTTACCGAAGCCAGAAAAACAGGCGAAGGGTTACAAAAATAGCTCTAGTTACAGATTGGTAGACCCGATTTGAAATCCGACTTGTTGCTTGAAAAGCAGAAGAGTACGGGTAGATTTTATATAGAAAACATTGTTTTCTGTAAAATGTTGGGAAAGGGGTCAAAACGGCAGTTGTTTGTGAAAGTTGTTTTGAATTTAATGAATCTGCTAACTTCTGACATTTTTTACCGAAGCCAGAAAAACAGGCGAAGGGTTACAAAAATAGCTCTAGTTACAGATTGGTAGACCCGATTTGAAATCCGACTTGTTGCTTGAAAAGCAGAAGAGTACGGGTAGATTTTATATAGAAAATGTAAAATGTTGGGAAAGGGGTCAAAACGGCAGTTTTTGTGAAAGTTGTTTTGAATTTAATGAATCTGCTAACTTCTGACATTTTTTACCAAAGCCAGAAAAACAGGCGAAGGGTTACAAAAATAGCTCTAGTTACAGATTGGTAGACCCGATTTGAAATCCGACTTGTTGCTTGAAAAGCAGAAGAGTAGGGGTAGATTTTATATAGAAAACATTGTTTTCTGTAAAATGTTGGGAAAGGGGTCAAAACGGCAGTTGTTTGTGAAAGTTTAAAAAACACATGGTAGTGCATTTAGTAAAACTGCTGTAACGTAAGTTCCATACTGAATAAACCTTCTCCGCATTTGACAAGCAGAGAAGTAGAGGGAAATTTAAATCCAATATATTTTTGTCAAACTCTTTGGTTTAGTGGTCAAAATGATAGTTGTTTTGAATTTAATGAATCTGCTAACTTCTGACATTTTTTACCGAAGCCAGAAAAACAGGCGAAGGGTTACAAAAATAGCTCTAGTTACAGATTGGTAGACCCGATTTGAAATCCGACTTGTTGCTTGAAAAGCAGAAGAGTAGGGGTAGATTTTATATAGAAAACATTGTTTTCTGTAAAATGTTGGGAAAGGGGTCAAAACGGCAGTTTTTGTGAAAGTTGTTTTGAATTTAATGAATCTGCTAACTTCTGACATTTTTTACCGAAGCCAGAAAAACAGGCGAAGGGTTACAAAAATAGCTCTAGTTACAGATTGGTAGACCCGATTTGAAATCCGACTTGTTGCTTGAAAAGCAGAAGAGTAGGGGTAGATTTTATATAGAAAACATTGTTTTCTGTAAAATGTTGGGAAAGGGGTCAAAACGGCAGTTGTTTGTGAAAGTTTAAAAAACACATGGTAGTGCATTTAGTAAAACTGCTGTAACGTAAGTTCCATACTGAATAAACCTTCTCCGCATTTGACAAGCAGAGAAGTAGAGGGAAGTTTAAATCCAATATATTTTTGTCAAACTCTTTGGTTTAGTGGTCAAAATGATAGTTGTTTTGAATTTAATGAATCTGCTAACTTCTGACATTTTTTACCGAAGCCAGAAAAACAGGCGAAGGGTTACAGAAATAGCTCTAGTTACAGATTGGTAGACCCGATTTGAAATCCGACTTGTTGCTTGAAAAGCAGAAGAGTACGGGTAGATTTTATATAGAAAACATTGTTTTCTGTAAAATGTTGGGAAAGGGGTCAAAACGGCAGTTGTTTGTGAAAGTTGTTTTGAATTTAATGAATCTGCTAACTTCTGACATTTTTTACCGAAGCCAGAAAAACAGGCGAAGGGTTACAAAAATAGCTCTAGTTACAGATTGGTAGACCCGATTTGAAATCCGACTTGTTGCTTGAAAAGCAGAAGAGTAGGGGTAGATTTTATATAGAAAACATTGTTTTCTGTAAAATGTTGGGAAAGGGGTCAAAACGGCAGTTGTTTGTGAAAGTTTAAAAAACACATGGTAGTGCATTTAGTAAAACTGCTGTAACGTAAGTTCCATACTGAATAAACCTTCTCCGCATTTGACAAGCAGAGAAGTAGAGGGAAGTTTAAATCCAATATATTTTTGTCAAACTCTTTGGTTTAGTGGTCAAAATGATAGTTGTTTTGAATTTAATGAATCTGCTAACTTCTGACATTTTTTACCGAAGCCAGAAAAACAGGCGAAGGGTTACAAAAATAGCTCTAGTTACAGATTGGTAGACCCGATTTGAAATCCGACTTGTTGCTTGAAAAGCAGAAGAGTACGGGTAGATTTTATATAGAAAACATTGTTTTCTGTAAAATGTTGGGAAAGGGGTCAAAACGGCAGTTGTTTGTGAAAGTTGTTTTGAATTTAATGAATCTGCTAACTTCTGACATTTTTTACCGAAGCCAGAAAAACAGGCGAAGGGTTACAAAAATAGCTCTAGTTACAGATTGGTAGACCCGATTTGAAATCCGACTTGTTGCTTGAAAAGCAGAAGAGTACGGGTAGATTTTATATAGAAAATGTAAAATGTTGGGAAAGGGGTCAAAACGGCAGTTTTTGTGAAAGTTGTTTTGAATTTAATGAATCTGCTAACTTCTGACATTTTTTACCAAAGCCAGAAAAACAGGCGAAGGGTTACAAAAATAGCTCTAGTTACAGATTGGTAGACCCGATTTGAAATCCGACTTGTTGCTTGAAAAGCAGAAGAGTAGGGGTAGATTTTATATAGAAAACATTGTTTTCTGTAAAATGTTGGGAAAGGGGTCAAAACGGCAGTTGTTTGTGAAAGTTTAAAAAACACATGGTAGTGCATTTAGTAAAACTGCTGTAACGTAAGTTCCATACTGAATAAACCTTCTCCGCATTTGACAAGCAGAGAAGTAGAGGGAAGTTTAAATCCAATATATTTTTGTCAAACTCTTTGGTTTAGTGGTCAAAATGATAGTTGTTTTGAATTTAATGAATCTGCTAACTTCTGACATTTTTTACCGAAGCCAGAAAAACAGGCGAAGGGTTACAAAAATAGCTCTAGTTACAGATTGGTAGACCCGATTTGAAATCCGACTTGTTGCTTGAAAAGCAGAAGAGTAGGGGTAGATTTTATATAGAAAACATTGTTTTCTGTAAAATGTTGGGAAAGGGGTCAAAACGGCAGTTTTTGTGAAAGTTGTTTTGAATTTAATGAATCTGCTAACTTCTGACATTTTTTACCGAAGCCAGAAAAACAGGCGAAGGGTTACAAAAATAGCTCTAGTTACAGATTGGTAGACCCGATTTGAAATCCGACTTGTTGCTTGAAAAGCAGAAGAGTAGGGGTAGATTTTATATAGAAAACATTGTTTTCTGTAAAATGTTGGGAAAGGGGTCAAAACGGCAGTTGTTTGTGAAAGTTGTTTTGAATTTAATGAATCTGCTAACTTCTGACATTTTTTACCGAAGCCAGAAAAACAGGCGAAGGGTTACAAAAATAGCTCTAGTTACAGATTGGTAGACCCGATTTGAAATCCGACTTGTTGCTTGAAAAGCAGAAGAGTAGGGGTAGATTTTATATAGAAAACATTGTTTTCTGTAAAATGTTGGGAAAGGGGTCAAAACGGCAGTTTTTGTGAAAGTTTAAAAAACACATGGTAGTGCATTTAGTAAAACTGCTGTAACGTAAGTTCCATACTGAATAAACCTTCTCCGCATTTGACAAGCAGAGAAGTAGAGGGAAGTTTAAATCCAATATATTTTTGTCAAACTCTTTGGTTTAGTGGTCAAAATGATAGTTGTTTTGAATTTAATGAATCTGCTAACTTCTGACATTTTTTACCGAAGCCAGAAAAACAGGCGAAGGGTTACAAAAATAGCTCTAGTTACAGATTGGTAGACCCGATTTGAAATCCGACTTGTTGCTTGAAAAGCAGAAGAGTAGGGGTAGATTTTATATAGAAAACATTGTTTTCTGTAAAATGTTGGGAAAGGGGTCAAAACGGCAGTTGTTTGTGAAAGTTTAAAAAACACATGGTAGTGCATTTAGTAAAACTGCTGTAACGTAAGTTCCATACTGAATAAACCTTCTCCGCATTTGACAAGCAGAGAAGTAGAGGGAAGTTTAAATCCAATATATTTTTGTCAAACTCTTTGGTTTAGTGGTCAAAATGATAGTTGTTTTGAATTTAATGAATCTGCTAACTTCTGACATTTTTTACCGAAGCCAGAAAAACAGGCGAAGGGTTACAAAAATAGCTCTAGTTACAGATTGGTAGACCCGATTTGAAATCCGACTTGTTGCTTGAAAAGCAGAAGAGTAGGGGTAGATTTTATATAGAAAACATTGTTTTCTGTAAAATGTTGGGAAAGGGGTCAAAACGGCAGTTTTTGTGAAAGTTGTTTTGAATTTAATGAATCTGCTAACTTCTGACATTTTTTACCGAAGCCAGAAAAACAGGCGAAGGGTTACAAAAATAGCTCTAGTTACAGATTGGTAGACCCGATTTGAAATCCGACTTGTTGCTTGAAAAGCAGAAGAGTAGGGGTAGATTTTATATAGAAAACATTGTTTTCTGTAAAATGTTGGGAAAGGGGTCAAAACGGCAGTTGTTTGTGAAAGTTTAAAAAACACATGGTAGTGCATTTAGTAAAACTGCTGTAACGTAAGTTCCATACTGAATAAACCTTCTCCGCATTTGACAAGCAGAGAAGTAGAGGGAAGTTTAAATCCAATATATTTTTGTCAAACTCTTTGGTTTAGTGGTCAAAATGATAGTTGTTTTGAATTTAATGAATCTGCTAACTTCTGACATTTTTTACCGAAGCCAGAAAAACAGGCGAAGGGTTACAAAAATAGCTCTAGTTACAGATTGGTAGACCCGATTTGAAATCCGACTTGTTGCTTGAAAAGCAGAAGAGTACGGGTAGATTTTATATAGAAAACATTGTTTTCTGTAAAATGTTGGGAAAGGGGTCAAAACGGCAGTTGTTTGTGAAAGTTGTTTTGAATTTAATGAATCTGCTAACTTCTGACATTTTTTACCGAAGCCAGAAAAACAGGCGAAGGGTTACAAAAATAGCTCTAGTTACAGATTGGTAGACCCGATTTGAAATCCGACTTGTTGCTTGAAAAGCAGAAGAGTACGGGTAGATTTTATATAGAAAATGTAAAATGTTGGGAAAGGGGTCAAAACGGCAGTTTTTGTGAAAGTTGTTTTGAATTTAATGAATCTGCTAACTTCTGACATTTTTTACCAAAGCCAGAAAAACAGGCGAAGGGTTACAAAAATAGCTCTAGTTACAGATTGGTAGACCCGATTTGAAATCCGACTTGTTGCTTGAAAAGCAGAAGAGTAGGGGTAGATTTTATATAGAAAACATTGTTTTCTGTAAAATGTTGGGAAAGGGGTCAAAACGGCAGTTGTTTGTGAAAGTTGTTTTGAATTTAATGAATCTGCTAACTTCTGACATTTTTTACCAAAGCCAGAAAAACAGGCGAAGGGTTACAAAAATAGCTCTAGTTACAGATTGGTAGACCCGATTTGAAATCCGACTTGTTGCTTGAAAAGCAGAAGAGTAGGGGTAGATTTTATATAGAAAACATTGTTTTCTGTAAAATGTTGGGAAAGGGGTCAAAACGGCAGTTGTTTGTGAAAGTTTAAAAAACACATGGTAGTGCATTTAGTAAAACTGCTGTAACGTAAGTTCCATACTGAATAAACCTTCTCCGCATTTGACAAGCAGAGAAGTAGAGGGAAGTTTAAATCCAATATATTTTTGTCAAACTCTTTGGTTTAGTGGTCAAAATGATAGTTGTTTTGAATTTAATGAATCTGCTAACTTCTGACATTTTTTACCGAAGCCAGAAAAACAGGCGAAGGGTTACAAAAATAGCTCTAGTTACAGATTGGTAGACCCGATTTGAAATCCGACTTGTTGCTTGAAAAGCAGAAGAGTAGGGGTAGATTTTATATAGAAAACATTGTTTTCTGTAAAATGTTGGGAAAGGGGTCAAAACGGCAGTTTTTGTGAAAGTTGTTTTGAATTTAATGAATCTGCTAACTTCTGACATTTTTTACCGAAGCCAGAAAAACAGGCGAAGGGTTACAAAAATAGCTCTAGTTACAGATTGGTAGACCCGATTTGAAATCCGACTTGTTGCTTGAAAAGCAGAAGAGTAGGGGTAGATTTTATATAGAAAACATTGTTTTCTGTAAAATGTTGGGAAAGGGGTCAAAACGGCAGTTGTTTGTGAAAGTTTAAAAAACACATGGTAGTGCATTTAGTAAAACTGCTGTAACGTAAGTTCCATACTGAATAAACCTTCTCCGCATTTGACAAGCAGAGAAGTAGAGGGAAGTTTAAATCCAATATATTTTTGTCAAACTCTTTGGTTTAGTGGTCAAAATGATAGTTGTTTTGAATTTAATGAATCTGCTAACTTCTGACATTTTTTACCGAAGCCAGAAAAACAGGCGAAGGGTTACAAAAATAGCTCTAGTTACAGATTGGTAGACCCGATTTGAAATCCGACTTGTTGCTTGAAAAGCAGAAGAGTAGGGGTAGATTTTATATAGAAAACATTGTTTTCTGTAAAATGTTGGGAAAGGGGTCAAAACGGCAGTTTTTGTGAAAGTTGTTTTGAATTTAATGAATCTGCTAACTTCTGACATTTTTTACCGAAGCCAGAAAAACAGGCGAAGGGTTACAAAAATAGCTCTAGTTACAGATTGGTAGACCCGATTTGAAATCCGACTTGTTGCTTGAAAAGCAGAAGAGTAGGGGTAGATTTTATATAGAAAACATTGTTTTCTGTAAAATGTTGGGAAAGGGGTCAAAACGGCAGTTTTTGTGAAAGTTGTTTTGAATTTAATGAATCTGCTAACTTCTGACATTTTTTACCGAAGCCAGAAAAACAGGCGAAGGGTTACAAAAATAGCTCTAGTTACAGATTGGTAGACCCGATTTGAAATCCGACTTGTTGCTTGAAAAGCAGAAGAGTAGGGGTAGATTTTATATAGAAAACATTGTTTTCTGTAAAATGTTGGGAAAGGGGTCAAAACGGCAGTTGTTTGTGAAAGTTTAAAAAACACATGGTAGTGCATTTAGTAAAACTGCTGTAACGTAAGTTCCATACTGAATAAACCTTCTCCGCATTTGACAAGCAGAGAAGTAGAGGGAAGTTTAAATCCAATATATTTTTGTCAAACTCTTTGGTTTAGTGGTCAAAATGATAGTTGTTTTGAATTTAATGAATCTGCTAACTTCTGACATTTTTTACCGAAGCCAGAAAAACAGGCGAAGGGTTACAAAAATAGCTCTAGTTACAGATTGGTAGACCCGATTTGAAATCCGACTTGTTGCTTGAAAAGCAGAAGAGTAGGGGTAGATTTTATATAGAAAACATTGTTTTCTGTAAAATGTTGGGAAAGGGGTCAAAACGGCAGTTGTTTGTGAAAGTTTAAAAAACACATGGTAGTGCATTTAGTAAAACTGCTGTAACGTAAGTTCCATACTGAATAAACCTTCTCCGCATTTGACAAGCAGAGAAGTAGAGGGAAGTTTAAATCCAATATATTTTTGTCAAACTCTTTGGTTTAGTGGTCAAAATGATAGTTGTTTTGAATTTAATGAATCTGCTAACTTCTGACATTTTTTACCGAAGCCAGAAAAACAGGCGAAGGGTTACAAAAATAGCTCTAGTTACAGATTGGTAGACCCGATTTGAAATCCGACTTGTTGCTTGAAAAGCAGAAGAGTAGGGGTAGATTTTATATAGAAAACATTGTTTTCTGTAAAATGTTGGGAAAGGGGTCAAAACGGCAGTTTTTGTGAAAGTTGTTTTGAATTTAATGAATCTGCTAACTTCTGACATTTTTTACCGAAGCCAGAAAAACAGGCGAAGGGTTACAAAAATAGCTCTAGTTACAGATTGGTAGACCCGATTTGAAATCCGACTTGTTGCTTGAAAAGCAGAAGAGTACGGGTAGATTTTATATAGAAAATGTAAAATGTTGGGAAAGGGGTCAAAACGGCAGTTTTTGTGAAAGTTGTTTTGAATTTAATGAATCTGCTAACTTCTGACATTTTTTACCAAAGCCAGAAAAACAGGCGAAGGGTTACAAAAATAGCTCTAGTTACAGATTGGTAGACCCGATTTGAAATCCGACTTGTTGCTTGAAAAGCAGAAGAGTAGGGGTAGATTTTATATAGAAAATGTAAAATGTTGGGAAAGGGGTCAAAACGGCAGTTTTTGTGAAAGTTGTTTTGAATTTAATGAATCTGCTAACTTCTGACATTTTTTACCAAAGCCAGAAAAACAGGCGAAGGGTTACAAAAATAGCTCTAGTTACAGATTGGTAGACCCGATTTGAAATCCGACTTGTTGCTTGAAAAGCAGAAGAGTAGGGGTAGATTTTATATAGAAAACATTGTTTTCTGTAAAATGTTGGGAAAGGGGTCAAAACGGCAGTTGTTTGTGAAAGTTTAAAAAACACATGGTAGTGCATTTAGTAAAACTGCTGTAACGTAAGTTCCATACTGAATAAACCTTCTCCGCATTTGACAAGCAGAGAAGTAGAGGGAAGTTTAAATCCAATATATTTTTGTCAAACTCTTTGGTTTAGTGGTCAAAATGATAGTTGTTTTGAATTTAATGAATCTGCTAACTTCTGACATTTTTTACCGAAGCCAGAAAAACAGGCGAAGGGTTACAAAAATAGCTCTAGTTACAGATTGGTAGACCCGATTTGAAATCCGACTTGTTGCTTGAAAAGCAGAAGAGTAGGGGTAGATTTTATATAGAAAACATTGTTTTCTGTAAAATGTTGGGAAAGGGGTCAAAACGGCAGTTTTTGTGAAAGTTGTTTTGAATTTAATGAATCTGCTAACTTCTGACATTTTTTACCGAAGCCAGAAAAACAGGCGAAGGGTTACAAAAATAGCTCTAGTTACAGATTGGTAGACCCGATTTGAAATCCGACTTGTTGCTTGAAAAGCAGAAGAGTAGGGGTAGATTTTATATAGAAAACATTGTTTTCTGTAAAATGTTGGGAAAGGGGTCAAAACGGCAGTTGTTTGTGAAAGTTTAAAAAACACATGGTAGTGCATTTAGTAAAACTGCTGTAACGTAAGTTCCATACTGAATAAACCTTCTCCGCATTTGACAAGCAGAGAAGTAGAGGGAAGTTTAAATCCAATATATTTTTGTCAAACTCTTTGGTTTAGTGGTCAAAATGATAGTTGTTTTGAATTTAATGAATCTGCTAACTTCTGACATTTTTTTACCGAAGCCAGAAAAACAGGCGAAGGGTTACAAAAATAGCTCTAGTTACAGATTGGTAGACCCGATTTGAAATCCGACTTGTTGCTTGAAAAGCAGAAGAGTAGGGGTAGATTTTATATAGAAAACATTGTTTTCTGTAAAATGTTGGGAAAGGGGTCAAAACGGCAGTTTTTGTGAAAGTTGATTTGAATTTAATGAATCTGCTAACTTCTGACATTTTTTACCGAAGCCAGAAAAACAGGCGAAGGGTTACAAAAATAGCTCTAGTTACAGATTGGTAGACCCGATTTGAAATCCGACTTGTTGCTTGAAAAGCAGAAGAGTAGGGGTAGATTTTATATAGAAAACATTGTTTTCTGTAAAATGTTGGGAAAGGGGTCAAAACGGCAGTTTTTGTGAAAGTTGTTTTGAATTTAATGAATCTGCTAACTTCTGACATTTTTTACCGAAGCCAGAAAAACAGGCGAAGGGTTACAAAAATAGCTCTAGTTACAGATTGGTAGACCCGATTTGAAATCCGACTTGTTGCTTGAAAAGCAGAAGAGTAGGGGTAGATTTTATATAGAAAACATTGTTTTCTGTAAAATGTTGGGAAAGGGGTCAAAACGGCAGTTGTTTGTGAAAGTTTAAAAAACACATGGTAGTGCATTTAGTAAAACTGCTGTAACGTAAGTTCCATACTGAATAAACCTTCTCCGCATTTGACAAGCAGAGAAGTAGAGGGAAGTTTAAATCCAATATATTTTTGTCAAACTCTTTGGTTTAGTGGTCAAAATGATAGTTGTTTTGAATTTAATGAATCTGCTAACTTCTGACATTTTTTACCGAAGCCAGAAAAACAGGCGAAGGGTTACAAAAATAGCTCTAGTTACAGATTGGTAGACCCGATTTGAAATCCGACTTGTTGCTTGAAAAGCAGAAGAGTAGGGGTAGATTTTATATAGAAAACATTGTTTTCTGTAAAATGTTGGGAAAGGGGTCAAAACGGCAGTTGTTTGTGAAAGTTTAAAAAACACATGGTAGTGCATTTAGTAAAACTGCTGTAACGTAAGTTCCATACTGAATAAACCTTCTCCGCATTTGACAAGCAGAGAAGTAGAGGGAAGTTTAAATCCAATATATTTTTGTCAAACTCTTTGGTTTAGTGGTCAAAATGATAGTTGTTTTGAATTTAATGAATCTGCTAACTTCTGACATTTTTTACCGAAGCCAGAAAAACAGGCGAAGGGTTACAAAAATAGCTCTAGTTACAGATTGGTAGACCCGATTTGAAATCCGACTTGTTGCTTGAAAAGCAGAAGAGTAGGGGTAGATTTTATATAGAAAACATTGTTTTCTGTAAAATGTTGGGAAAGGGGTCAAAACGGCAGTTTTTGTGAAAGTTGTTTTGAATTTAATGAATCTGCTAACTTCTGACATTTTTTACCGAAGCCAGAAAAACAGGCGAAGGGTTACAAAAATAGCTCTAGTTACAGATTGGTAGACCCGATTTGAAATCCGACTTGTTGCTTGAAAAGCAGAAGATTAGGGGTAGATTTTATATAGAAAACATTGTTTTCTGTAAAATGTTGGGAAAGGGGTCAAAACGGCAGTTGTTTGTGAAAGTTTAAAAAACACATGGTAGTGCATTTAGTAAAACTGCTGTAACGTAAGTTCCATACTGAATAAACCTTCTCCGCATTTGACAAGCAGAGAAGTAGAGGGAAGTTTAAATCCAATATATTTTTGTCAAACTCTTTGGTTTAGTGGTCAAAATGATAGTTGTTTTGAATTTAATGAATCTGCTAACTTCTGACATTTTTTACCGAAGCCAGAAAAACAGGCGAAGGGTTACAAAAATAGCTCTAGTTACAGATTGGTAGACCCGATTTGAAATCCGACTTGTTGCTTGAAAAGCAGAAGAGTACGGGTAGATTTTATATAGAAAACATTGTTTTCTGTAAAATGTTGGGAAAGGGGTCAAAACGGCAGTTTTTGTGAAAGTTGTTTTGAATTTAATGAATCTGCTAACTTCTGACATTTTTTACCGAAGCCAGAAAAACAGGCGAAGGGTTACAAAAATAGCTCTAGTTACAGATTGGTAGACCCGATTTGAAATCCGACTTGTTGCTTGAAAAGCAGAAGAGTAGGGGTAGATTTTATATAGAAAACATTGTTTTCTGTAAAATGTTGGGAAAGGGGTCAAAACGGCAGTTTTTGTGAAAGTTGTTTTGAATTTAATGAATCTGCTAACTTCTGACATTTTTTACCGAAGCCAGAAAAACAGGCGAAGGGTTACAAAAATAGCTCTAGTTACAGATTGGTAGACCCGATTTGAAATCCGACTTGTTGCTTGAAAAGCAGAAGAGTAGGGGTAGATTTTATATAGAAAACATTGTTTTCTGTAAAATGTTGGGAAAGGGGTCAAAACGGCAGTTTTTGTGAAAGTTGTTTTGAATTTAATGAATCTGCTAACTTCTGACATTTTTTACCGAAGCCAGAAAAACAGGCGAAGGGTTACAAAAATAGCTCTAGTTACAGATTGGTAGACCCGATTTGAAATCCGACTTGTTGCTTGAAAAGCAGAAGAGTAGGGGTAGATTTTATATAGAAAACATTGTTTTCTGTAAAATGTTGGGAAAGGGGTCAAAACGGCAGTTTTTGTGAAAGTTGTTTTGAATTTAATGAATCTGCTAACTTCTGACATTTTTTACCGAAGCCAGAAAAACAGGCGAAGGGTTACAAAAATAGCTCTAGTTACAGATTGGTAGACCCGATTTGAAATCCGACTTGTTGCTTGAAAAGCAGAAGAGTAGGGGTAGATTTTATATAGAAAACATTGTTTTCTGTAAAATGTTGGGAAAGGGGTCAAAACGGCAGTTTTTGTGAAAGTTGTTTTGAATTTAATGAATCTGCTAACTTCTGACATTTTTTACCGAAGCCAGAAAAACAGGCGAAGGGTTACAAAAATAGCTCTAGTTACAGATTGGTAGACCCGATTTGAAATCCGACTTGTTGCTTGAAAAGCAGAAGAGTAGGGGTAGATTTTATATAGAAAACATTGTTTTCTGTAAAATGTTGGGAAAGGGGTCAAAACGGCAGTTTTTGTGAAAGTTGTTTTGAATTTAATGAATCTGCTAACTTCTGACATTTTTTACCGAAGCCAGAAAAACAGGCGAAGGGTTACAAAAATAGCTCTAGTTACAGATTGGTAGACCCGATTTGAAATCCGACTTGTTGCTTGAAAAGCAGAAGAGTAGGGGTAGATTTTATATAGAAAACATTGTTTTCTGTAAAATGTTGGGAAAGGGGTCAAAACGGCAGTTTTTGTGAAAGTTGTTTTGAATTTAATGAATCTGCTAACTTCTGACATTTTTTACCGAAGCCAGAAAAACAGGCGAAGGGTTACAAAAATAGCTCTAGTTACAGATTGGTAGACCCGATTTGAAATCCGACTTGTTGCTTGAAAAGCAGAAGAGTAGGGGTAGATTTTATATAGAAAACATTGTTTTCTGTAAAATGTTGGGAAAGGGGTCAAAACGGCAGTTGTTTGTGAAAGTTTAAAAAACACATGGTAGTGCATTTAGTAAAACTGCTGTAACGTAAGTTCCATACTGAATAAACCTTCTCCGCATTTGACAAGCAGAGAAGTAGAGGAAAGTTTAAATCCAATATATTTTTGTCAAACTCTTTGGTTTAGTGGTCAAAATGATAGTTGTTTTGAATTTAATGAATCTGCTAACTTCTGACATTTTTTACCGAAGCCAGAAAAACAGGCGAAGGGTTACAAAAATAGCTCTAGTTACAGATTGGTAGACCCGATTTGAAATCCGACTTGTTGCTTGAAAAGCAGAAGAGTAGGGGTAGATTTTATATAGAAAACATTGTTTTCTGTAAAATGTTGGGAAAGGGGTCAAAACGGCAGTTGTTTGTGAAAGTTTAAAAAACACATGGTAGTGCATTTAGTAAAACTGCTGTAACGTAAGTTCCATACTGAATAAACCTTCTCCGCATTTGACAAGCAGAGAAGTAGAGGGAAGTTTAAATCCAATATATTTTTGTCAAACTCTTTGGTTTAGTGGTCAAAATGATAGCTGTTTTGAATTTAATGAATCTGCTAACTTCTGACATTTTTTACCGAAGCCAGAAAAACAGGCGAAGGGTTACAAAAATAGCTCTAGTTACAGATTGGTAGACCCGATTTGAAATCCGACTTGTTGCTTGAAATGCGGAAGAGTAGGGGTAGATTTTATATAGAAAACATTGTTTTCTGTAAAATGTTGGGAAAGGGGTCAAAACGGCAGTTGTTTGTGAAAGTTTAAAAAACACATGGTAGTGCATTTAGTAAAACTGCTGTAACGTAAGTTCCATACTGAATAAACCTTCTCCGCATTTGACAAGCAGAGAAGTAGAGGGAAGTTTAAATCCAATATATTTTTGTCAAACTCTTTGGTTTAGTGGTCAAAATGATAGTTGTTTTGAATTTAATGAATCTGCTAACTTCTGACATTTTTTACCGAAGCCAGAAAAACAGGCGAAGGGTTACAAAAATAGCTTTAGTTACAGATTGGTAGACCCGATTTGAAATCCGACTTGTTGCTTGAAAAGCAGAAGAGTAGGGGTAGATTTTATATAGAAAACATTGTTTTCTGTAAAATGTTGGGAAAGGGGTCAAAACGGCAGTTTTTGTGAAAGTTGTTTTGAATTTAATGAATCTGCTAACTTCTGACATTTTTTACCGAAGCCAGAAAAACAGGCGAAGGGTTACAAAAATAGCTCTAGTTACAGATTGGTAGACCCGATTTGAAATCCGACTTGTTGCTTGAAAAGCAGAAGAGTAGGGGTAGATTTTATATAGAAAACATTGTTTTCTGTAAAATGTTGGGAAAGGGGTCAAAACGGCAGTTTTTGTGAAAGTTGTTTTGAATTTAATGAATCTGCTAACTTCTGACATTTTTTACCGAAGCCAGAAAAACAGGCGAAGGGTTACAAAAATAGCTCTAGTTACAGATTGGTAGACCCGATTTGAAATCCGACTTGTTGCTTGAAAAGCAGAAGAGTAGGGGTAGATTTTATATAGAAAACATTGTTTTCTGTAAAATGTTGGGAAAGGGGTCAAAACGGCAGTTTTTGTGAAAGTTGTTTTGAATTTAATGAATCTGCTAACTTCTGACATTTTTTACCGAAGCCAGAAAAACAGGCGAAGGGTTACAAAAATAGCTCTAGTTACAGATTGGTAGACCCGATTTGAAATCCGACTTGTTGCTTGAAAAGCAGAAGAGTAGGGGTAGATTTTATATAGAAAACATTGTTTTCTGTAAAATGTTGGGAAAGGGGTCAAAACGGCAGTTTTTGTGAAAGTTGTTTTGAATTTAATGAATCTGCTAACTTCTGACATTTTTTACCGAAGCCAGAAAAACAGGCGAAGGGTTACAAAAATAGCTCTAGTTACAGATTGGTAGACCCGATTTGAAATCCGACTTGTTGCTTGAAAAGCAGAAGAGTAGGGGTAGATTTTATATAGAAAACATTGTTTTCTGTAAAATGTTGGGAAAGGGGTCAAAACGGCAGTTGTTTGTGAAAGTTTAAAAAACACATGGTAGTGCATTTAGTAAAACTGCTGTAACGTAAGTTCCATACTGAATAAACCTTCTCCGCATTTGACAAGCAGAGAAGTAGAGGGAAGTTTAAATCCAATATATTTTTGTCAAACTCTTTGGTTTAGTGGTCAAAATGATAGTTGTTTTGAATTTAATGAATCTGCTAACTTCTGACATTTTTTACCGAAGCCAGAAAAACAGGCGAAGGGTTACAAAAATAGCTCTAGTTACAGATTGGTAGACCCGATTTGAAATCCGACTTGTTGCTTGAAAAGCAGAAGAGTAGGGGTAGATTTTATATAGAAAACATTGTTTTGACTGTAAAATGTTGGGAAAGGGGTCAAAACGGCAGTTTTTGTGAAAGTTGTTTTGAATTTAATGAATCTGCTAACTTCTGACATTTTTTACCGAAGCCAGAAAAACAGGCGAAGGGTTACAAAAATAGCTCTAGTTACAGATTGGTAGACCCGATTTGAAATCCGACTTGTTGCTTGAAAAGCAGAAGAGTAGGGGTAGATTTTATATAGAAAACATTGTTTTCTGTAAAATGTTGGGAAAGGGGTCAAAACGGCAGTTTTTGTGAAAGTTGTTTTGAATTTAATGAATCTGCTAACTTCTGACATTTTTTACCGAAGCCAGAAAAACAGGCGAAGGGTTACAAAAATAGCTCTAGTTACAGATTGGTAGACCCGATTTGAAATCCGACTTGTTGCTTGAAAAGCAGAAGAGTAGGGGTAGATTTTATATAGAAAACATTGTTTTCTGTAAAATGTTGGGAAAGGGGTCAAAACGGCAGTTTTTGTGAAAGTTGTTTTGAATTTAATGAATCTGCTAACTTCTGACATTTTTTACCGAAGCCAGAAAAACAGGCGAAGGGTTACAAAAATAGCTCTAGTTACAGATTGGTAGACCCGATTTGAAATCCGACTTGTTGCTTGAAAAGCAGAAGAGTAGGGGTAGATTTTATATAGAAAACATTGTTTTCTGTAAAATGTTGGGAAAGGGGTCAAAACGGCAGTTTTTGTGAAAGTTGTTTTGAATTTAATGAATCTGCTAACTTCTGACATTTTTTACCGAAGCCAGAAAAACAGGCGAAGGGTTACAAAAATAGCTCTAGTTACAGATTGGTAGACCCGATTTGAAATCCGACTTGTTGCTTGAAAAGCAGAAGAGTAGGGGTAGATTTTATATAGAAAACATTGTTTTCTGTAAAATGTTGGGAAAGGGGTCAAAACGGCAGTTGTTTGTGAAAGTTGTTTTGAATTTAATGAATCTGCTAACTTCTGACATTTTTTACCGAAGCCAGAAAAACAGGCGAAGGGTTACAAAAATAGCTCTAGTTACAGATTGGTAGACCCGATTTGAAATCCGACTTGTTGCTTGAAAAGCAGAAGAGTAGGGGTAGATTTTATATAGAAAACATTGTTTTCTGTAAAATGTTGGGAAAGGGGTCAAAACGGCAGTTGTTTGTGAAAGTTTAAAAAACACATGGTAGTGCATTTAGTAAAACTGCTGTAACGTAAGTTCCATACTGAATAAACCTTCTCCGCATTTGACAAGCAGAGAAGTAGAGGGAAGTTTAAATCCAATATATTTTTGTCAAACTCTTTGGTTTAGTGGTCAAAATGATAGCTGTTTTGAATTTAATGAATCTGCTAACTTCTGACATTTTTTACCGAAGCCAGAAAAACAGGCGAAGGGTTACAAAAATAGCTCTAGTTACAGATTGGTAGACCCGATTTGAAATCCGACTTGTTGCTTGAAATGCAGAAGAGTAGGGGTAGATTTTATATAGAAAACATTGTTTTCTGTAAAATGTTGGGAAAGGGGTCAAAACGGCAGTTGTTTGTGAAAGTTTAAAAAACACATGGTAGTGCATTTAGTAAAACTGCTGTAACGTAAGTTCCATACTGAATAAACCTTCTCCGCATTTGACAAGCAGAGAAGTAGAGGGAAGTTTAAATCCAATATATTTTTGTCAAACTCTTTGGTTTAGTGGTCAAAATGATAGTTGTTTTGAATTTAATGAATCTGCTAACTTCTGACATTTTTTACCGAAGCCAGAAAAACAGGCGAAGGGTTACAAAAATAGCTTTAGTTACAGATTGGTAGACCCGATTTGAAATCCGACTTGTTGCTTGAAAAGCAGAAGAGTAGGGGTAGATTTTATATAGAAAACATTGTTTTCTGTAAAATGTTGGGAAAGGGGTCAAAACGGCAGTTTTTGTGAAAGTTGTTTTGAATTTAATGAATCTGCTAACTTCTGACATTTTTTACCGAAGCCAGAAAAACAGGCGAAGGGTTACAAAAATAGCTCTAGTTACAGATTGGTAGACCCGATTTGAAATCCGACTTGTTGCTTGAAAAGCAGAAGAGTAGGGGTAGATTTTATATAGAAAACATTGTTTTCTGTAAAATGTTGGGAAAGGGGTCAAAACGGCAGTTTTTGTGAAAGTTGTTTTGAATTTAATGAATCTGCTAACTTCTGACATTTTTTACCGAAGCCAGAAAAACAGGCGAAGGGTTACAAAAATAGCTCTAGTTACAGATTGGTAGACCCGATTTGAAATCCGACTTGTTGCTTGAAAAGCAGAAGAGTAGGGGTAGATTTTATATAGAAAACATTGTTTTCTGTAAAATGTTGGGAAAGGGGTCAAAACGGCAGTTTTTGTGAAAGTTGTTTTGAATTTAATGAATCTGCTAACTTCTGACATTTTTTACCGAAGCCAGAAAAACAGGCGAAGGGTTACAAAAATAGCTCTAGTTACAGATTGGTAGACCCGATTTGAAATCCGACTTGTTGCTTGAAAAGCAGAAGAGTAGGGGTAGATTTTATATAGAAAACATTGTTTTCTGTAAAATGTTGGGAAAGGGGTCAAAACGGCAGTTTTTGTGAAAGTTGTTTTGAATTTAATGAATCTGCTAACTTCTGACATTTTTTACCGAAGCCAGAAAAACAGGCGAAGGGTTACAAAAATAGCTCTAGTTACAGATTGGTAGACCCGATTTGAAATCCGACTTGTTGCTTGAAAAGCAGAAGAGTAGGGGTAGATTTTATATAGAAAACATTGTTTTCTGTAAAATGTTGGGAAAGGGGTCAAAACGGCAGTTTTTGTGAAAGTTGTTTTGAATTTAATGAATCTGCTAACTTCTGACATTTTTTACCGAAGCCAGAAAAACAGGCGAAGGGTTACAAAAATAGCTCTAGTTACAGATTGGTAGACCCGATTTGAAATCCGACTTGTTGCTTGAAAAGCAGAAGAGTAGGGGTAGATTTTATATAGAAAACATTGTTTTCTGTAAAATGTTGGGAAAGGGGTCAAAACGGCAGTTTTTGTGAAAGTTGTTTTGAATTTAATGAATCTGCTAACTTCTGACATTTTTTACCGAAGCCAGAAAAACAGGCGAAGGGTTACAAAAATAGCTCTAGTTACAGATTGGTAGACCCGATTTGAAATCCGACTTGTTGCTTGAAAAGCAGAAGAGTAGGGGTAGATTTTATATAGAAAACATTGTTTTCTGTAAAATGTTGGGAAAGGGGTCAAAACGGCAGTTTTTGTGAAAGTTGTTTTGAATTTAATGAATCTGCTAACTTCTGACATTTTTTACCGAAGCCAGAAAAACAGGCGAAGGGTTACAAAAATAGCTCTAGTTACAGATTGGTAGACCCGATTTGAAATCCGACTTGTTGCTTGAAAAGCAGAAGAGTAGGGGTAGATTTTATATAGAAAACATTGTTTTCTGTAAAATGTTGGGAAAGGGGTCAAAACGGCAGTTTTTGTGAAAGTTGTTTTGAATTTAATGAATCTGCTAACTTCTGACATTTTTTACCGAAGCCAGAAAAACAGGCGAAGGGTTACAAAAATAGCTCTAGTTACAGATTGGTAGACCCGATTTGAAATCCGACTTGTTGCTTGAAAAGCAGAAGAGTAGGGGTAGATTTTATATAGAAAACATTGTTTTCTGTAAAATGTTGGGAAAGGGGTCAAAACGGCAGTTTTTGTGAAAGTTGTTTTGAATTTAATGAATCTGCTAACTTCTGACATTTTTTACCGAAGCCAGAAAAACAGGCGAAGGGTTACAAAAATAGCTCTAGTTACAGATTGGTAGACCCGATTTGAAATCCGACTTGTTGCTTGAAAAGCAGAAGAGTAGGGGTAGATTTTATATAGAAAACATTGTTTTCTGTAAAATGTTGGGAAAGGGGTCAAAACGGCAGTTTTTGTGAAAGTTGTTTTGAATTTAATGAATCTGCTAACTTCTGACATTTTTTACCGAAGCCAGAAAAACAGGCGAAGGGTTACAAAAATAGCTCTAGTTACAGATTGGTAGACCCGATTTGAAATCCGACTTGTTGCTTGAAAAGCAGAAGAGTAGGGGTAGATTTTATATAGAAAACATTGTTTTCTGTAAAATGTTGGGAAAGGGGTCAAAACGGCAGTTGTTTGTGAAAGTTTAAAAAACACATGGTAGTGCATTTAGTAAAACTGCTGTAACGTAAGTTCCATACTGAATAAACCTTCTCCGCATTTGACAAGCAGAGAAGTAGAGGAAAGTTTAAATCCAATATATTTTTGTCAAACTCTTTGGTTTAGTGGTCAAAATGATAGTTGTTTTGAATTTAATGAATCTGCTAACTTCTGACATTTTTTTACCGAAGCCAGAAAAACAGGCGAAGGGTTACAAAAATAGCTCTAGTTACAGATTGGTAGACCCGATTTGAAATCCGACTTGTTGCTTGAAAAGCAGAAGAGTAGGGGTAGATTTTATATAGAAAACATTGTTTTCTGTAAAATGTTGGGAAAGGGGTCAAAACGGCAGTTGTTTGTGAAAGTTTAAAAAACACATGGTAGTGCATTTAGTAAAACTGCTGTAACGTAAGTTCCATACTGAATAAACCTTCTCCGCATTTGACAAGCAGAGAAGTAGAGGGAAGTTTAAATCCAATATATTTTTGTCAAACTCTTTGGTTTAGTGGTCAAAATGATAGTTGTTTTGAATTTAATGAATCTGCTAACTTCTGACATTTTTTACCGAAGCCAGAAAAACAGGCGAAGGGTTACAAAAATAGCTCTAGTTACAGATTGGTAGACCCGATTTGAAATCCGACTTGTTGCTTGAAATGCAGAAGAGTAGGGGTAGATTTTATATAGAAAACATTGTTTTCTGTAAAATGTTGGGAAAGGGGTCAAAACGGCAGTTGTTTGTGAAAGTTTAAAAAACACATGGTAGTGCATTTAGTAAAACTGCTGTAACGTAAGTTCCATACTGAATAAACCTTCTCCGCATTTGACAAGCAGAGAAGTAGAGGGAAGTTTAAATCCAATATATTTTTGTCAAACTCTTTGGTTTAGTGGTCAAAATGATAGTTGTTTTGAATTTAATGAATCTGCTAACTTCTGACATTTTTTACCGAAGCCAGAAAAACAGGTGAAGGGTTACAAAAATAGCTCTAGTTACAGATTGGTAGACCCGATTTGAAATCCGACTTGTTGCTTGAAAAGCAGAAGAGTACGGGTAGATTTTATATAGAAAACATTGTTTTCTGTAAAATGTTGGGAAAGGGGTCAAAACGGCAGTTGTTTGTGAAAGTTGTTTTGAATTTAATGAATCTGCTAACTTCTGACATTTTTTACCGAAGCCAGAAAAACAGGCGAAGGGTTACAAAAATAGCTCTAGTTACAGATTGGTAGACCCGATTTGAAATCCGACTTGTTGCTTGAAAAGCAGAAGAGTACGGGTAGATTTTATATAGAAAATGTAAAATGTTGGGAAAGGGGTCAAAACGGCAGTTTTTGTGAAAGTTGTTTTGAATTTAATGAATCTGCTAACTTCTGACATTTTTTACCAAAGCCAGAAAAACAGGCGAAGGGTTACAAAAATAGCTCTAGTTACAGATTGGTAGACCCGATTTGAAATCCGACTTGTTGCTTGAAAAGCAGAAGAGTAGGGGTAGATTTTATATAGAAAACATTGTTTTCTGTAAAATGTTGGGAAAGGGGTCAAAACGGCAGTTGTTTGTGAAAGTTTAAAAAACACATGGTAGTGCATTTAGTAAAACTGCTGTAACGTAAGTTCCATACTGAATAAACCTTCTCCGCATTTGACAAGCAGAGAAGTAGAGGGAAGTTTAAATCCAATATATTTTTGTCAAACTCTTTGGTTTAGTGGTCAAAATGATAGTTGTTTTGAATTTAATGAATCTGCTAACTTCTGACATTTTTTACCGAAGCCAGAAAAACAGGCGAAGGGTTACAAAAATAGCTCTAGTTACAGATTGGTAGACCCGATTTGAAATCCGACTTGTTGCTTGAAAAGCAGAAGAGTACGGGTAGATTTTATATAGAAAATGTAAAATGTTGGGAAAGGGGTCAAAACGGCAGTTTTTGTGAAAGTTGTTTTGAATTTAATGAATCTGCTAACTTCTGACATTTTTTACCAAAGCCAGAAAAACAGGCGAAGGGTTACAAAAATAGCTCTAGTTACAGATTGGTAGACCCGATTTGAAATCCGACTTGTTGCTTGAAAAGCAGAAGAGTAGGGGTAGATTTTATATAGAAAACATTGTTTTCTGTAAAATGTTGGGAAAGGGGTCAAAACGGCAGTTGTTTGTGAAAGTTTAAAAAACACATGGTAGTGCATTTAGTAAAACTGCTGTAACGTAAGTTCCATACTGAATAAACCTTCTCCGCATTTGACAAGCAGAGAAGTAGAGGGAAATTTAAATCCAATATATTTTTGTCAAACTCTTTGGTTTAATGGTCAAAATGATAGTTGTTTTGAATTTAATGAATCTGCTAACTTCTGACATTTTTTACCGAAGCCAGAAAAACAGGCGAAGGGTTACAAAAATAGCTCTAGTTACAGATTGGTAGACCCGATTTGAAATCCGACTTGTTGCTTGAAAAGCAGAAGAGTAGGGGTAGATTTTATATAGAAAACATTGTTTTCTGTAAAATGTTGGGAAAGGGGTCAAAACGGCAGTTTTTGTGAAAGTTGTTTTGAATTTAATGAATCTGCTAACTTCTGACATTTTTTACCGAAGCCAGAAAAACAGGCGAAGGGTTACAAAAATAGCTCTAGTTACAGATTGGTAGACCCGATTTGAAATCCGACTTGTTGCTTGAAAAGCAGAAGAGTAGGGGTAGATTTTATATAGAAAACATTGTTTTCTGTAAAATGTTGGGAAAGGGGTCAAAACGGCAGTTTTTGTGAAAGTTGTTTTGAATTTAATGAATCTGCTAACTTCTGACATTTTTTACCGAAGCCAGAAAAACAGGCGAAGGGTTACAAAAATAGCTCTAGTTACAGATTGGTAGACCCGATTTGAAATCCGACTTGTTGCTTGAAAAGCAGAAGAGTAGGGGTAGATTTTATATAGAAAACATTGTTTTCTGTAAAATGTTGGGAAAGGGGTCAAAACGGCAGTTTTTGTGAAAGTTGTTTTGAATTTAATGAATCTGCTAACTTCTGACATTTTTTACCGAAGCCAGAAAAACAGGCGAAGGGTTACAAAAATAGCTCTAGTTACAGATTGGTAGACCCGATTTGAAATCCGACTTGTTGCTTGAAAAGCAGAAGAGTACGGGTAGATTTTATATAGAAAATGTAAAATGTTGGGAAAGGGGTCAAAACGGCAGTTTTTGTGAAAGTTGTTTTGAATTTAATGAATCTGCTAACTTCTGACATTTTTTACCAAAGCCAGAAAAACAGGCGAAGGGTTACAAAAATAGCTCTAGTTACAGATTGGTAGACCCGATTTGAAATCCGACTTGTTGCTTGAAAAGCAGAAGAGTAGGGGTAGATTTTATATAGAAAACATTGTTTTCTGTAAAATGTTGGGAAAGGGGTCAAAACGGCAGTTGTTTGTGAAAGTTTAAAAAACACATGGTAGTGCATTTAGTAAAACTGCTGTAACGTAAGTTCCATACTGAATAAACCTTCTCCGCATTTGACAAGCAGAGAAGTAGAGGGAAATTTAAATCCAATATATTTTTGTCAAACTCTTTGGTTTAGTGGTCAAAATGATAGTTGTTTTGAATTTAATGAATCTGCTAACTTCTGACATTTTTTACCGAAGCCAGAAAAACAGGCGAAGGGTTACAAAAATAGCTCTAGTTACAGATTGGTAGACCCGATTTGAAATCCGACTTGTTGCTTGAAAAGCAGAAGAGTAGGGGTAGATTTTATATAGAAAACATTGTTTTCTGTAAAATGTTGGGAAAGGGGTCAAAACGGCAGTTTTTGTGAAAGTTGTTTTGAATTTAATGAATCTGCTAACTTCTGACATTTTTTACCGAAGCCAGAAAAACAGGCGAAGGGTTACAAAAATAGCTCTAGTTACAGATTGGTAGACCCGATTTGAAATCCGACTTGTTGCTTGAAAAGCAGAAGAGTAGGGGTAGATTTTATATAGAAAACATTGTTTTCTGTAAAATGTTGGGAAAGGGGTCAAAACGGCAGTTGTTTGTGAAAGTTTAAAAAACACATGGTAGTGCATTTAGTAAAACTGCTGTAACGTAAGTTCCATACTGAATAAACCTTCTCCGCATTTGACAAGCAGAGAAGTAGAGGGAAGTTTAAATCCAATATATTTTTGTCAAACTCTTTGGTTTAGTGGTCAAAATGATAGTTGTTTTGAATTTAATGAATCTGCTAACTTCTGACATTTTTTACCGAAGCCAGAAAAACAGGCGAAGGGTTACAGAAATAGCTCTAGTTACAGATTGGTAGACCCGATTTGAAATCCGACTTGTTGCTTGAAAAGCAGAAGAGTACGGGTAGATTTTATATAGAAAACATTGTTTTCTGTAAAATGTTGGGAAAGGGGTCAAAACGGCAGTTGTTTGTGAAAGTTGTTTTGAATTTAATGAATCTGCTAACTTCTGACATTTTTTACCGAAGCCAGAAAAACAGGCGAAGGGTTACAAAAATAGCTCTAGTTACAGATTGGTAGACCCGATTTGAAATCCGACTTGTTGCTTGAAAAGCAGAAGAGTAGGGGTAGATTTTATATAGAAAACATTGTTTTCTGTAAAATGTTGGGAAAGGGGTCAAAACGGCAGTTGTTTGTGAAAGTTTAAAAAACACATGGTAGTGCATTTAGTAAAACTGCTGTAACGTAAGTTCCATACTGAATAAACCTTCTCCGCATTTGACAAGCAGAGAAGTAGAGGGAAGTTTAAATCCAATATATTTTTGTCAAACTCTTTGGTTTAGTGGTCAAAATGATAGTTGTTTTGAATTTAATGAATCTGCTAACTTCTGACATTTTTTACCGAAGCCAGAAAAACAGGTGAAGGGTTACAAAAATAGCTCTAGTTACAGATTGGTAGACCCGATTTGAAATCCGACTTGTTGCTTGAAAAGCAGAAGAGTACGGGTAGATTTTATATAGAAAACATTGTTTTCTGTAAAATGTTGGGAAAGGGGTCAAAACGGCAGTTGTTTGTGAAAGTTGTTTTGAATTTAATGAATCTGCTAACTTCTGACATTTTTTACCGAAGCCAGAAAAACAGGCGAAGGGTTACAAAAATAGCTCTAGTTACAGATTGGTAGACCCGATTTGAAATCCGACTTGTTGCTTGAAAAGCAGAAGAGTACGGGTAGATTTTATATAGAAAATGTAAAATGTTGGGAAAGGGGTCAAAACGGCAGTTTTTGTGAAAGTTGTTTTGAATTTAATGAATCTGCTAACTTCTGACATTTTTTACCAAAGCCAGAAAAACAGGCGAAGGGTTACAAAAATAGCTCTAGTTACAGATTGGTAGACCCGATTTGAAATCCGACTTGTTGCTTGAAAAGCAGAAGAGTAGGGGTAGATTTTATATAGAAAACATTGTTTTCTGTAAAATGTTGGGAAAGGGGTCAAAACGGCAGTTGTTTGTGAAAGTTTAAAAAACACATGGTAGTGCATTTAGTAAAACTGCTGTAACGTAAGTTCCATACTGAATAAACCTTCTCCGCATTTGACAAGCAGAGAAGTAGAGGGAAGTTTAAATCCAATATATTTTTGTCAAACTCTTTGGTTTAGTGGTCAAAATGATAGTTGTTTTGAATTTAATGAATCTGCTAACTTCTGACATTTTTTACCGAAGCCAGAAAAACAGGCGAAGGGTTACAAAAATAGCTCTAGTTACAGATTGGTAGACCCGATTTGAAATCCGACTTGTTGCTTGAAAAGCAGAAGAGTAGGGGTAGATTTTATATAGAAAACATTGTTTTCTGTAAAATGTTGGGAAAGGGGTCAAAACGGCAGTTTTTGTGAAAGTTGTTTTGAATTTAATGAATCTGCTAACTTCTGACATTTTTTACCGAAGCCAGAAAAACAGGCGAAGGGTTACAAAAATAGCTCTAGTTACAGATTGGTAGACCCGATTTGAAATGCGACTTGTTGCTTGAAAAGCAGAAGAGTAGGGGTAGATTTTATATAGAAAACATTGTTTTCTGTAAAATGTTGGGAAAGGGGTCAAAACGGCAGTTGTTTGTGAAAGTTTAAAAAACACATGGTAGTGCATTTAGTAAAACTGCTGTAACGTAAGTTCCATACTGAATAAACCTTCTCCGCATTTGACAAGCAGAGAAGTAGAGGGAAGTTTAAATCCAATATATTTTTGTCAAACTCTTTGGTTTAGTGGTCAAAATGATAGTTGTTTTGAATTTAATGAATCTGCTAACTTCTGACATTTTTTACCGAAGCCAGAAAAACAGGCGAAGGGTTACAAAAATAGCTCTAGTTACAGATTGGTAGACCCGATTTGAAATCCGACTTGTTGCTTGAAAAGCAGAAGAGTACGGGTAGATTTTATATAGAAAACATTGTTTTCTGTAAAATGTTGGGAAAGGGGTCAAAACGGCAGTTGTTTGTGAAAGTTGTTTTGAATTTAATGAATCTGCTAACTTCTGACATTTTTTACCGAAGCCAGAAAAACAGGCGAAGGGTTACAAAAATAGCTCTAGTTACAGATTGGTAGACCCGATTTGAAATCCGACTTGTTGCTTGAAAAGCAGAAGAGTACGGGTAGATTTTATATAGAAAATGTAAAATGTTGGGAAAGGGGTCAAAACGGCAGTTTTTGTGAAAGTTGTTTTGAATTTAATGAATCTGCTAACTTCTGACATTTTTTACCAAAGCCAGAAAAACAGGCGAAGGGTTACAAAAATAGCTCTAGTTACAGATTGGTAGACCCGATTTGAAATCCGACTTGTTGCTTGAAAAGCAGAAGAGTAGGGGTAGATTTTATATAGAAAACATTGTTTTCTGTAAAATGTTGGGAAAGGGGTCAAAACGGCAGTTGTTTGTGAAAGTTTAAAAAACACATGGTAGTGCATTTAGTAAAACTGCTGTAACGTAAGTTCCATACTGAATAAACCTTCTCCGCATTTGACAAGCAGAGAAGTAGAGGGAAATTTAAATCCAATATATTTTTGTCAAACTCTTTGGTTTAGTGGTCAAAATGATAGTTGTTTTGAATTTAATGAATCTGCTAACTTCTGACATTTTTTACCGAAGCCAGAAAAACAGGCGAAGGGTTACAAAAATAGCTCTAGTTACAGATTGGTAGACCCGATTTGAAATCCGACTTGTTGCTTGAAAAGCAGAAGAGTAGGGGTAGATTTTATATAGAAAACATTGTTTTCTGTAAAATGTTGGGAAAGGGGTCAAAACGGCAGTTTTTGTGAAAGTTGTTTTGAATTTAATGAATCTGCTAACTTCTGACATTTTTTACCGAAGCCAGAAAAACAGGCGAAGGGTTACAAAAATAGCTCTAGTTACAGATTGGTAGACCCGATTTGAAATCCGACTTGTTGCTTGAAAAGCAGAAGAGTAGGGGTAGATTTTATATAGAAAACATTGTTTTCTGTAAAATGTTGGGAAAGGGGTCAAAACGGCAGTTGTTTGTGAAAGTTTAAAAAACACATGGTAGTGCATTTAGTAAAACTGCTGTAACGTAAGTTCCATACTGAATAAACCTTCTCCGCATTTGACAAGCAGAGAAGTAGAGGGAAGTTTAAATCCAATATATTTTTGTCAAACTCTTTGGTTTAGTGGTCAAAATGATAGTTGTTTTGAATTTAATGAATCTGCTAACTTCTGACATTTTTTACCGAAGCCAGAAAAACAGGCGAAGGGTTACAAAAATAGCTCTAGTTACAGATTGGTAGACCCGATTTGAAATCCGACTTGTTGCTTGAAAAGCAGAAGAGTACGGGTAGATTTTATATAGAAAACATTGTTTTCTGTAAAATGTTGGGAAAGGGGTCAAAACGGCAGTTGTTTGTGAAAGTTGTTTTGAATTTAATGAATCTGCTAACTTCTGACATTTTTTACCGAAGCCAGAAAAACAGGCGAAGGGTTACAAAAATAGCTCTAGTTACAGATTGGTAGACCCGATTTGAAATCCGACTTGTTGCTTGAAAAGCAGAAGAGTACGGGTAGATTTTATATAGAAAATGTAAAATGTTGGGAAAGGGGTCAAAACGGCAGTTTTTGTGAAAGTTGTTTTGAATTTAATGAATCTGCTAACTTCTGACATTTTTTACCAAAGCCAGAAAAACAGGCGAAGGGTTACAAAAATAGCTCTAGTTACAGATTGGTAGACCCGATTTGAAATCCGACTTGTTGCTTGAAAAGCAGAAGAGTAGGGGTAGATTTTATATAGAAAACATTGTTTTCTGTAAAATGTTGGGAAAGGGGTCAAAACGGCAGTTGTTTGTGAAAGTTTAAAAAACACATGGTAGTGCATTTAGTAAAACTGCTGTAACGTAAGTTCCATACTGAATAAACCTTCTCCGCATTTGACAAGCAGAGAAGTAGAGGGAAATTTAAATCCAATATATTTTTGTCAAACTCTTTGGTTTAGTGGTCAAAATGATAGTTGTT
The DNA here is from genome assembly GCF_029448725.1 of Salvelinus fontinalis. Classification (NCBI taxonomy): domain Eukaryota; kingdom Metazoa; phylum Chordata; class Actinopteri; order Salmoniformes; family Salmonidae; genus Salvelinus; species Salvelinus fontinalis. The sequence goes on from NW_026601389.1 coordinate 35,260, forward strand.
TTGAATTTAATGAATCTGCTAACTTCTGACATTTTTTACCGAAGCCAGAAAAACAGGCGAAGGGTTACAAAAATAGCTCTAGTTACAGATTGGTAGACCCGATTTGAAATCCGACTTGTTGCTTGAAAAGCAGAAGAGTAGGGGTAGATTTTATATAGAAAACATTGTTTTCTGTAAAATGTTGGGAAAGGGGTCAAAACGGCAGTTTTTGTGAAAGTTGTTTTGAATTTAATGAATCTGCTAACTTCTGACATTTTTTACCGAAGCCAGAAAAACAGGCGAAGGGTTACAAAAATAGCTCTAGTTACAGATTGGTAGACCCGATTTGAAATCCGACTTGTTGCTTGAAAAGCAGAAGAGTAGGGGTAGATTTTATATAGAAAACATTGTTTTCTGTAAAATGTTGGGAAAGGGGTCAAAACGGCAGTTGTTTGTGAAAGTTTAAAAAACACATGGTAGTGCATTTAGTAAAACTGCTGTAACGTAAGTTCCATACTGAATAAACCTTCTCCGCATTTGACAAGCAGAGAAGTAGAGGGAAGTTTAAATCCAATATATTTTTGTCAAACTCTTTGGTTTAGTGGTCAAAATGATAGTTGTTTTGAATTTAATGAATCTGCTAACTTCTGACATTTTTTACCGAAGCCAGAAAAACAGGCGAAGGGTTACAGAAATAGCTCTAGTTACAGATTGGTAGACCCGATTTGAAATCCGACTTGTTGCTTGAAAAGCAGAAGAGTACGGGTAGATTTTATATAGAAAACATTGTTTTCTGTAAAATGTTGGGAAAGGGGTCAAAACGGCAGTTGTTTGTGAAAGTTGTTTTGAATTTAATGAATCTGCTAACTTCTGACATTTTTTACCGAAGCCAGAAAAACAGGCGAAGGGTTACAAAAATAGCTCTAGTTACAGATTGGTAGACCCGATTTGAAATCCGACTTGTTGCTTGAAAAGCAGAAGAGTAGGGGTAGATTTTATATAGAAAACATTGTTTTCTGTAAAATGTTGGGAAAGGGGTCAAAACGGCAGTTGTTTGTGAAAGTTTAAAAAACACATGGTAGTGCATTTAGTAAAACTGCTGTAACGTAAGTTCCATACTGAATAAACCTTCTCCGCATTTGACAAGCAGAGAAGTAGAGGGAAGTTTAAATCCAATATATTTTTGTCAAACTCTTTGGTTTAGTGGTCAAAATGATAGTTGTTTTGAATTTAATGAATCTGCTAACTTCTGACATTTTTTACCGAAGCCAGAAAAACAGGCGAAGGGTTACAAAAATAGCTCTAGTTACAGATTGGTAGACCCGATTTGAAATCCGACTTGTTGCTTGAAAAGCAGAAGAGTAGGGGTAGATTTTATATAGAAAACATTGTTTTCTGTAAAATGTTGGGAAAGGGGTCAAAACGGCAGTTGTTTGTGAAAGTTTAAAAAACACATGGTAGTGCATTTAGTAAAACTGCTGTAACGTAAGTTCCATACTGAATAAACCTTCTCCGCATTTGACAAGCAGAGAAGTAGAGGGAAGTTTAAATCCAATATATTTTTGTCAAACTCTTTGGTTTAGTGGTCAAAATGATAGTTGTTTTGAATTTAATGAATCTGCTAACTTCTGACATTTTTTACCGAAGCCAGAAAAACAGGCGAAGGGTTACAAAAATAGCTCTAGTTACAGATTGGTAGACCCGATTTGAAATCCGACTTGTTGCTTGAAAAGCAGAAGAGTACGGGTAGATTTTATATAGAAAACATTGTTTTCTGTAAAATGTTGGGAAAGGGGTCAAAACGGCAGTTGTTTGTGAAAGTTGTTTTGAATTTAATGAATCTGCTAACTTCTGACATTTTTTACCGAAGCCAGAAAAACAGGCGAAGGGTTACAAAAATAGCTCTAGTTACAGATTGGTAGACCCGATTTGAAATCCGACTTGTTGCTTGAAAAGCAGAAGAGTACGGGTAGATTTTATATAGAAAATGTAAAATGTTGGGAAAGGGGTCAAAACGGCAGTTTTTGTGAAAGTTGTTTTGAATTTAATGAATCTGCTAACTTCTGACATTTTTTACCAAAGCCAGAAAAACAGGCGAAGGGTTACAAAAATAGCTCTAGTTACAGATTGGTAGACCCGATTTGAAATCCGACTTGTTGCTTGAAAAGCAGAAGAGTAGGGGTAGATTTTATATAGAAAACATTGTTTTCTGTAAAATGTTGGGAAAGGGGTCAAAACGGCAGTTGTTTGTGAAAGTTTAAAAAACACATGGTAGTGCATTTAGTAAAACTGCTGTAACGTAAGTTCCATACTGAATAAACCTTCTCCGCATTTGACAAGCAGAGAAGTAGAGGGAAGTTTAAATCCAATATATTTTTGTCAAACTCTTTGGTTTAGTGGTCAAAATGATAGTTGTTTTGAATTTAATGAATCTGCTAACTTCTGACATTTTTTACCGAAGCCAGAAAAACAGGCGAAGGGTTACAAAAATAGCTCTAGTTACAGATTGGTAGACCCGATTTGAAATCCGACTTGTTGCTTGAAAAGCAGAAGAGTACGGGTAGATTTTATATAGAAAATGTAAAATGTTGGGAAAGGGGTCAAAACGGCAGTTTTTGTGAAAGTTGTTTTGAATTTAATGAATCTGCTAACTTCTGACATTTTTTACCAAAGCCAGAAAAACAGGCGAAGGGTTACAAAAATAGCTCTAGTTACAGATTGGTAGACCCGATTTGAAATCCGACTTGTTGCTTGAAAAGCAGAAGAGTAGGGGTAGATTTTATATAGAAAACATTGTTTTCTGTAAAATGTTGGGAAAGGGGTCAAAACGGCAGTTGTTTGTGAAAGTTTAAAAAACACATGGTAGTGCATTTAGTAAAACTGCTGTAACGTAAGTTCCATACTGAATAAACCTTCTCCGCATTTGACAAGCAGAGAAGTAGAGGGAAGTTTAAATCCAATATATTTTTGTCAAACTCTTTGGTTTAGTGGTCAAAATGATAGTTGTTTTGAATTTAATGAATCTGCTAACTTCTGACATTTTTTACCGAAGCCAGAAAAACAGGCGAAGGGTTACAAAAATAGCTCTAGTTACAGATTGGTAGACCCGATTTGAAATCCGACTTGTTGCTTGAAAAGCAGAAGAGTAGGGGTAGATTTTATATAGAAAACATTGTTTTCTGTAAAATGTTGGGAAAGGGGTCAAAACGGCAGTTGTTTGTGAAAGTTTAAAAAACACATGGTAGTGCATTTAGTAAAACTGCTGTAACGTAAGTTCCATACTGAATAAACCTTCTCCGCATTTGACAAGCAGAGAAGTAGAGGGAAGTTTAAATCCAATATATTTTTGTCAAACTCTTTGGTTTAGTGGTCAAAATGATAGTTGTTTTGAATTTAATGAATCTGCTAACTTCTGACATTTTTTACCGAAGCCAGAAAAACAGGCGAAGGGTTACAAAAATAGCTCTAGTTACAGATTGGTAGACCCGATTTGAAATCCGACTTGTTGCTTGAAAAGCAGAAGAGTAGGGGTAGATTTTATATAGAAAACATTGTTTTCTGTAAAATGTTGGGAAAGGGGTCAAAACGGCAGTTGTTTGTGAAAGTTTAAAAAACACATGGTAGTGCATTTAGTAAAACTGCTGTAACGTAAGTTCCATACTGAATAAACCTTCTCCGCATTTGACAAGCAGAGAAGTAGAGGGAAGTTTAAATCCAATATATTTTTGTCAAACTCTTTGGTTTAGTGGTCAAAATGATAGTTGTTTTGAATTTAATGAATCTGCTAACTTCTGACATTTTTTACCGAAGCCAGAAAAACAGGCGAAGGGTTACAAAAATAGCTCTAGTTACAGATTGGTAGACCCGATTTGAAATCCGACTTGTTGCTTGAAAAGCAGAAGAGTACGGGTAGATTTTATATAGAAAACATTGTTTTCTGTAAAATGTTGGGAAAGGGGTCAAAACGGCAGTTGTTTGTGAAAGTTGTTTTGAATTTAATGAATCTGCTAACTTCTGACATTTTTTACCGAAGCCAGAAAAACAGGCGAAGGGTTACAAAAATAGCTCTAGTTACAGATTGGTAGACCCGATTTGAAATCCGACTTGTTGCTTGAAAAGCAGAAGAGTACGGGTAGATTTTATATAGAAAATGTAAAATGTTGGGAAAGGGGTCAAAACGGCAGTTTTTGTGAAAGTTGTTTTGAATTTAATGAATCTGCTAACTTCTGACATTTTTTACCAAAGCCAGAAAAACAGGCGAAGGGTTACAAAAATAGCTCTAGTTACAGATTGGTAGACCCGATTTGAAATCCGACTTGTTGCTTGAAAAGCAGAAGAGTAGGGGTAGATTTTATATAGAAAACATTGTTTTCTGTAAAATGTTGGGAAAGGGGTCAAAACGGCAGTTGTTTGTGAAAGTTTAAAAAACACATGGTAGTGCATTTAGTAAAACTGCTGTAACGTAAGTTCCATACTGAATAAACCTTCTCCGCATTTGACAAGCAGAGAAGTAGAGGGAAGTTTAAATCCAATATATTTTTGTCAAACTCTTTGGTTTAGTGGTCAAAATGATAGTTGTTTTGAATTTAATGAATCTGCTAACTTCTGACATTTTTTACCGAAGCCAGAAAAACAGGCGAAGGGTTACAAAAATAGCTCTAGTTACAGATTGGTAGACCCGATTTGAAATCCGACTTGTTGCTTGAAAAGCAGAAGAGTAGGGGTAGATTTTATATAGAAAACATTGTTTTCTGTAAAATGTTGGGAAAGGGGTCAAAACGGCAGTTGTTTGTGAAAGTTTAAAAAACACATGGTAGTGCATTTAGTAAAACTGCTGTAACGTAAGTTCCATACTGAATAAACCTTCTCCGCATTTGACAAGCAGAGAAGTAGAGGGAAGTTTAAATCCAATATATTTTTGTCAAACTCTTTGGTTTAGTGGTCAAAATGATAGTTGTTTTGAATTTAATGAATCTGCTAACTTCTGACATTTTTTACCGAAGCTGGAAAAACAGGCGAAGGGTTACAGAAATAGCTCTAGTTACAGATTGGTAGACCCGATTTGAAATCCGACTTGTTGCTTGAAAAGCAGAAGAGTACGGGTAGATTTTATATAGAAAACATTGTTTTCTGTAAAATGTTGGGAAAGGGGTCAAAACGGCAGTTGTTTGTGAAAGTTGTTTTGAATTTAATGAATCTGCTAACTTCTGACATTTTTTACCGAAGCCAGAAAAACAGGCGAAGGGTTACAAAAATAGCTCTAGTTACAGATTGGTAGACCCGATTTGAAATCCGACTTGTTGCTTGAAAAGCAGAAGAGTAGGGGTAGATTTTATATAGAAAACATTGTTTTCTGTAAAATGTTGGGAAAGGGGTCAAAACGGCAGTTGTTTGTGAAAGTTTAAAAAACACATGGTAGTGCATTTAGTAAAACTGCTGTAACGTAAGTTCCATACTGAATAAACCTTCTCCGCATTTGACAAGCAGAGAAGTAGAGGGAAGTTTAAATCCAATATATTTTTGTCAAACTCTTTGGTTTAGTGGTCAAAATGATAGTTGTTTTGAATTTAATGAATCTGCTAACTTCTGACATTTTTTACCGAAGCCAGAAAAACAGGTGAAGGGTTACAAAAATAGCTCTAGTTACAGATTGGTAGACCCGATTTGAAATCCGACTTGTTGCTTGAAAAGCAGAAGAGTACGGGTAGATTTTATATAGAAAACATTGTTTTCTGTAAAATGTTGGGAAAGGGGTCAAAACGGCAGTTGTTTGTGAAAGTTTAAAAAACACATGGTAGTGCATTTAGTAAAACTGCTGTAACGTAAGTTCCATACTGAATAAACCTTCTCCGCATTTGACAAGCAGAGAAGTAGAGGGAAGTTTAAATCCAATATATTTTTGTCAAACTCTTTGGTTTAGTGGTCAAAATGATAGTTGTTTTGAATTTAATGAATCTGCTAACTTCTGACATTTTTTACCGAAGCCAGAAAAACAGGCGAAGGGTTACAAAAATAGCTCTAGTTACAGATTGGTAGACCCGATTTGAAATCCGACTTGTTGCTTGAAAAGCAGAAGAGTACGGGTAGATTTTATATAGAAAACATTGTTTTCTGTAAAATGTTGGGAAAGGGGTCAAAACGGCAGTTGTTTGTGAAAGTTGTTTTGAATTTAATGAATCTGCTAACTTCTGACATTTTTTACCAAAGCCAGAAAAACAGGCGAAGGGTTACAAAAATAGCTCTAGTTACAGATTGGTAGACCCGATTTGAAATCCGACTTGTTGCTTGAAAAGCAGAAGAGTAGGGGTAGATTTTATATAGAAAACATTGTTTTCTGTAAAATGTTGGGAAAGGGGTCAAAACGGCAGTTGTTTGTGAAAGTTTAAAAAACACATGGTAGTGCATTTAGTAAAACTGCTGTAACGTAAGTTCCATACTGAATAAACCTTCTCCGCATTTGACAAGCAGAGAAGTAGAGGGAAGTTTAAATCCAATATATTTTTGTCAAACTCTTTGGTTTAGTGGTCAAAATGATAGTTGTTTTGAATTTAATGAATCTGCTAACTTCTGACATTTTTTACCGAAGCCAGAAAAACAGGCGAAGGGTTACAAAAATAGCTCTAGTTACAGATTGGTAGACCCGATTTGAAATCCGACTTGTTGCTTGAAAAGCAGAAGAGTAGGGGTAGATTTTATATAGAAAACATTGTTTTCTGTAAAATGTTGGGAAAGGGGTCAAAACGGCAGTTGTTTGTGAAAGTTTAAAAAACACATGGTAGTGCATTTAGTAAAACTGCTGTAACGTAAGTTCCATACTGAATAAACCTTCTCCGCATTTGACAAGCAGAGAAGTAGAGGGAAGTTTAAATCCAATATATTTTTGTCAAACTCTTTGGTTTAGTGGTCAAAATGATAGTTGTTTTGAATTTAATGAATCTGCTAACTTCTGACATTTTTTACCGAAGCTGGAAAAACAGGCGAAGGGTTACAGAAATAGCTCTAGTTACAGATTGGTAGACCCGATTTGAAATCCGACTTGTTGCTTGAAAAGCAGAAGAGTACGGGTAGATTTTATATAGAAAACATTGTTTTCTGTAAAATGTTGGGAAAGGGGTCAAAACGGCAGTTGTTTGTGAAAGTTGTTTTGAATTTAATGAATCTGCTAACTTCTGACATTTTTTACCGAAGCCAGAAAAACAGGCGAAGGGTTACAAAAATAGCTCTAGTTACAGATTGGTAGACCCGATTTGAAATCCGACTTGTTGCTTGAAAAGCAGAAGAGTAGGGGTAGATTTTATATAGAAAACATTGTTTTCTGTAAAATGTTGGGAAAGGGGTCAAAACGGCAGTTGTTTGTGAAAGTTTAAAAAACACATGGTAGTGCATTTAGTAAAACTGCTGTAACGTAAGTTCCATACTGAATAAACCTTCTCCGCATTTGACAAGCAGAGAAGTAGAGGGAAGTTTAAATCCAATATATTTTTGTCAAACTCTTTGGTTTAGTGGTCAAAATGATAGTTGTTTTGAATTTAATGAATCTGCTAACTTCTGACATTTTTTACCGAAGCCAGAAAAACAGGTGAAGGGTTACAAAAATAGCTCTAGTTACAGATTGGTAGACCCGATTTGAAATCCGACTTGTTGCTTGAAAAGCAGAAGAGTACGGGTAGATTTTATATAGAAAACATTGTTTTCTGTAAAATGTTGGGAAAGGGGTCAAAACGGCAGTTGTTTGTGAAAGTTTAAAAAACACATGGTAGTGCATTTAGTAAAACTGCTGTAACGTAAGTTCCATACTGAATAAACCTTCTCCGCATTTGACAAGCAGAGAAGTAGAGGGAAGTTTAAATCCAATATATTTTTGTCAAACTCTTTGGTTTAGTGGTCAAAATGATAGTTGTTTTGAATTTAATGAATCTGCTAACTTCTGACATTTTTTACCGAAGCCAGAAAAACAGGCGAAGGGTTACAAAAATAGCTCTAGTTACAGATTGGTAGACCCGATTTGAAATCCGACTTGTTGCTTGAAAAGCAGAAGAGTACGGGTAGATTTTATATAGAAAACATTGTTTTCTGTAAAATGTTGGGAAAGGGGTCAAAACGGCAGTTGTTTGTGAAAGTTGTTTTGAATTTAATGAATCTGCTAACTTCTGACATTTTTTACCAAAGCCAGAAAAACAGGCGAAGGGTTACAAAAATAGCTCTAGTTACAGATTGGTAGACCCGATTTGAAATCCGACTTGTTGCTTGAAAAGCAGAAGAGTAGGGGTAGATTTTATATAGAAAACATTGTTTTCTGTAAAATGTTGGGAAAGGGGTCAAAACGGCAGTTGTTTGTGAAAGTTTAAAAAACACATGGTAGTGCATTTAGTAAAACTGCTGTAACGTAAGTTCCATACTGAATAAACCTTCTCCGCATTTGACAAGCAGAGAAGTAGAGGGAAGTTTAAATCCAATATATTTTTGTCAAACTCTTTGGTTTAGTGGTCAAAATGATAGTTGTTTTGAATTTAATGAATCTGCTAACTTCTGACATTTTTTACCGAAGCCAGAAAAACAGGCGAAGGGTTACAAAAATAGCTCTAGTTACAGATTGGTAGACCCGATTTGAAATCCGACTTGTTGCTTGAAAAGCAGAAGAGTAGGGGTAGATTTTATATAGAAAACATTGTTTTCTGTAAAATGTTGGGAAAGGGGTCAAAACGGCAGTTGTTTGTGAAAGTTTAAAAAACACATGGTAGTGCATTTAGTAAAACTGCTGTAACGTAAGTTCCATACTGAATAAACCTTCTCCGCATTTGACAAGCAGAGAAGTAGAGGGAAGTTTAAATCCAATATATTTTTGTCAAACTCTTTGGTTTAGTGGTCAAAATGATAGTTGTTTTGAATTTAATGAATCTGCTAACTTCTGACATTTTTTACCGAAGCTGGAAAAACAGGCGAAGGGTTACAGAAATAGCTCTAGTTACAGATTGGTAGACCCGATTTGAAATCCGACTTGTTGCTTGAAAAGCAGAAGAGTACGGGTAGATTTTATATAGAAAACATTGTTTTCTGTAAAATGTTGGGAAAGGGGTCAAAACGGCAGTTGTTTGTGAAAGTTGTTTTGAATTTAATGAATCTGCTAACTTCTGACATTTTTTACCGAAGCCAGAAAAACAGGCGAAGGGTTACAAAAATAGCTCTAGTTACAGATTGGTAGACCCGATTTGAAATCCGACTTGTTGCTTGAAAAGCAGAAGAGTAGGGGTAGATTTTATATAGAAAACATTGTTTTCTGTAAAATGTTGGGAAAGGGGTCAAAACGGCAGTTGTTTGTGAAAGTTTAAAAAACACATGGTAGTGCATTTAGTAAAACTGCTGTAACGTAAGTTCCATACTGAATAAACCTTCTCCGCATTTGACAAGCAGAGAAGTAGAGGGAAGTTTAAATCCAATATATTTTTGTCAAACTCTTTGGTTTAGTGGTCAAAATGATAGTTGTTTTGAATTTAATGAATCTGCTAACTTCTGACATTTTTTACCGAAGCCAGAAAAACAGGTGAAGGGTTACAAAAATAGCTCTAGTTACAGATTGGTAGACCCGATTTGAAATCCGACTTGTTGCTTGAAAAGCAGAAGAGTACGGGTAGATTTTATATAGAAAACATTGTTTTCTGTAAAATGTTGGGAAAGGGGTCAAAACGGCAGTTGTTTGTGAAAGTTTAAAAAACACATGGTAGTGCATTTAGTAAAACTGCTGTAACGTAAGTTCCATACTGAATAAACCTTCTCCGCATTTGACAAGCAGAGAAGTAGAGGGAAGTTTAAATCCAATATATTTTTGTCAAACTCTTTGGTTTAGTGGTCAAAATGATAGTTGTTTTGAATTTAATGAATCTGCTAACTTCTGACATTTTTTACCGAAGCCAGAAAAACAGGCGAAGGGTTACAAAAATAGCTCTAGTTACAGATTGGTAGACCCGATTTGAAATCCGACTTGTTGCTTGAAAAGCAGAAGAGTACGGGTAGATTTTATATAGAAAACATTGTTTTCTGTAAAATGTTGGGAAAGGGGTCAAAACGGCAGTTGTTTGTGAAAGTTGTTTTGAATTTAATGAATCTGCTAACTTCTGACATTTTTTACCGAAGCCAGAAAAACAGGCGAAGGGTTACAAAAATAGCTCTAGTTACAGATTGGTAGACCCGATTTGAAATCCGACTTGTTGCTTGAAAAGCAGAAGAGTACGGGTAGATTTTATATAGAAAATGTAAAATGTTGGGAAAGGGGTCAAAACGGCAGTTTTTGTGAAAGTTGATTTGAATTTAATGAATCTGCTAACTTCTGACATTTTTTACCAAAGCCAGAAAAACAGGCGAAGGGTTACAAAAATAGCTCTAGTTACAGATTGGTAGACCCGATTTGAAATCCGACTTGTTGCTTGAAAAGCAGAAGAGTAGGGGTAGATTTTATATAGAAAACATTGTTTTCTGTAAAATGTTGGGAAAGGGGTCAAAACGGCAGTTGTTTGTGAAAGTTTAAAAAACACATGGTAGTGCATTTAGTAAAACTGCTGTAACGTAAGTTCCATACTGAATAAACCTTCTCCGCATTTGACAAGCAGAGAAGTAGAGGGAAGTTTAAATCCAATATATTTTTGTCAAACTCTTTGGTTTAGTGGTCAAAATGATAGTTGTTTTGAATTTAATGAATCTGCTAACTTCTGACATTTTTTACCGAAGCCAGAAAAACAGGCGAAGGGTTACAAAAATAGCTCTAGTTACAGATTGGTAGACCCGATTTGAAATCCGACTTGTTGCTTGAAAAGCAGAAGAGTAGGGGTAGATTTTATATAGAAAACATTGTTTTCTGTAAAATGTTGGGAAAGGGGTCAAAACGGCAGTTGTTTGTGAAAGTTGTTTTGAATTTAATGAATCTGCTAACTTCTGACATTTTTTACCGAAGCCAGAAAAACAGGCGAAGGGTTACAAAAATAGCTCTAGTTACAGATTGGTAGACCCGATTTGAAATCCGACTTGTTGCTTGAAAAGCAGAAGAGTAGGGGTAGATTTTATATAGAAAACATTGTTTTCTGTAAAATGTTGGGAAAGGGGTCAAAACGGCAGTTGTTTGTGAAAGTTTAAAAAACACATGGTAGTGCATTTAGTAAAACTGCTGTAACGTAAGTTCCATACTGAATAAACCTTCTCCGCATTTGACAAGCAGAGAAGTAGAGGGAAGTTTAAATCCAATATATTTTTGTCAAACTCTTTGGTTTAGTGGTCAAAATGATAGTTGTTTTGAATTTAATGAATCTGCTAACTTCTGACATTTTTTACCGAAGCCAGAAAAACAGGTGAAGGGTTACAAAAATAGCTCTAGTTACAGATTGGTAGACCCGATTTGAAATCCGACTTGTTGCTTGAAAAGCAGAAGAGTACGGGTAGATTTTATATAGAAAACATTGTTTTCTGTAAAATGTTGGGAAAGGGGTCAAAACGGCAGTTGTTTGTGAAAGTTTAAAAAACACATGGTAGTGCATTTAGTAAAACTGCTGTAACGTAAGTTCCATACTGAATAAACCTTCTCCGCATTTGACAAGCAGAGAAGTAGAGGGAAGTTTAAATCCAATATATTTTTGTCAAACTCTTTGGTTTAGTGGTCAAAATGATAGTTGTTTTGAATTTAATGAATCTGCTAACTTCTGACATTTTTTACCGAAGCCAGAAAAACAGGCGAAGGGTTACAAAAATAGCTCTAGTTACAGATTGGTAGACCCGATTTGAAATCCGACTTGTTGCTTGAAAAGCAGAAGAGTACGGGTAGATTTTATATAGAAAACATTGTTTTCTGTAAAATGTTGGGAAAGGGGTCAAAACGGCAGTTGTTTGTGAAAGTTGTTTTGAATTTAATGAATCTGCTAACTTCTGACATTTTTTACCAAAGCCAGAAAAACAGGCGAAGGGTTACAAAAATAGCTCTAGTTACAGATTGGTAGACCCGATTTGAAATCCGACTTGTTGCTTGAAAAGCAGAAGAGTAGGGGTAGATTTTATATAGAAAACATTGTTTTCTGTAAAATGTTGGGAAAGGGGTCAAAACGGCAGTTGTTTGTGAAAGTTTAAAAAACACATGGTAGTGCATTTAGTAAAACTGCTGTAACGTAAGTTCCATACTGAATAAACCTTCTCCGCATTTGACAAGCAGAGAAGTAGAGGGAAGTTTAAATCCAATATATTTTTGTCAAACTCTTTGGTTTAGTGGTCAAAATGATAGTTGTTTTGAATTTAATGAATCTGCTAACTTCTGACATTTTTTACCGAAGCCAGAAAAACAGGCGAAGGGTTACAAAAATAGCTCTAGTTACAGATTGGTAGACCCGATTTGAAATCCGACTTGTTGCTTGAAAAGCAGAAGAGTAGGGGTAGATTTTATATAGAAAACATTGTTTTCTGTAAAATGTTGGGAAAGGGGTCAAAACGGCAGTTGTTTGTGAAAGTTTAAAAAACACATGGTAGTGCATTTAGTAAAACTGCTGTAACGTAAGTTCCATACTGAATAAACCTTCTCCGCATTTGACAAGCAGAGAAGTAGAGGGAAGTTTAAATCCAATATATTTTTGTCAAACTCTTTGGTTTAGTGGTCAAAATGATAGTTGTTTTGAATTTAATGAATCTGCTAACTTCTGACATTTTTTACCGAAGCTGGAAAAACAGGCGAAGGGTTACAGAAATAGCTCTAGTTACAGATTGGTAGACCCGATTTGAAATCCGACTTGTTGCTTGAAAAGCAGAAGAGTACGGGTAGATTTTATATAGAAAACATTGTTTTCTGTAAAATGTTGGGAAAGGGGTCAAAACGGCAGTTGTTTGTGAAAGTTGTTTTGAATTTAATGAATCTGCTAACTTCTGACATTTTTTACCGAAGCCAGAAAAACAGGCGAAGGGTTACAAAAATAGCTCTAGTTACAGATTGGTAGACCCGATTTGAAATCCGACTTGTTGCTTGAAAAGCAGAAGAGTAGGGGTAGATTTTATATAGAAAACATTGTTTTCTGTAAAATGTTGGGAAAGGGGTCAAAACGGCAGTTGTTTGTGAAAGTTTAAAAAACACATGGTAGTGCATTTAGTAAAACTGCTGTAACGTAAGTTCCATACTGAATAAACCTTCTCCGCATTTGACAAGCAGAGAAGTAGAGGGAAGTTTAAATCCAATATATTTTTGTCAAACTCTTTGGTTTAGTGGTCAAAATGATAGTTGTTTTGAATTGAATGAATCTGCTAACTTCTGACATTTTTTACCGAAGCCAGAAAAACAGGTGAAGGGTTACAAAAATAGCTCTAGTTACAGATTGGTAGACCCGATTTGAAATCCGACTTGTTGCTTGAAAAGCAGAAGAGTACGGGTAGATTTTATATAGAAAACATTGTTTTCTGTAAAATGTTGGGAAAGGGGTCAAAACGGCAGTTGTTTGTGAAAGTTTAAAAAACACATGGTAGTGCATTTAGTAAAACTGCTGTAACGTAAGTTCCATACTGAATAAACCTTCTCCGCATTTGACAAGCAGAGAAGTAGAGGGAAGTTTAAATCCAATATATTTTTGTCAAACTCTTTGGTTTAGTGGTCAAAATGATAGTTGTTTTGAATTTAATGAATCTGCTAACTTCTGACATTTTTTACCGAAGCCAGAAAAACAGGCGAAGGGTTACAAAAATAGCTCTAGTTACAGATTGGTAGACCCGATTTGAAATCCGACTTGTTGCTTGAAAAGCAGAAGAGTACGGGTAGATTTTATATAGAAAACATTGTTTTCTGTAAAATGTTGGGAAAGGGGTCAAAACGGCAGTTGTTTGTGAAAGTTGTTTTGAATTTAATGAATCTGCTAACTTCTGACATTTTTTACCGAAGCCAGAAAAACAGGCGAAGGGTTACAAAAATAGCTCTAGTTACAGATTGGTAGACCCGATTTGAAATCCGACTTGTTGCTTGAAAAGCAGAAGAGTACGGGTAGATTTTATATAGAAAATGTAAAATGTTGGGAAAGGGGTCAAAACGGCAGTTTTTGTGAAAGTTGATTTGAATTTAATGAATCTGCTAACTTCTGACATTTTTTACCAAAGCCAGAAAAACAGGCGAAGGGTTACAAAAATAGCTCTAGTTACAGATTGGTAGACCCGATTTGAAATCCGACTTGTTGCTTGAAAAGCAGAAGAGTAGGGGTAGATTTTATATAGAAAACATTGTTTTCTGTAAAATGTTGGGAAAGGGGTCAAAACGGCAGTTGTTTGTGAAAGTTTAAAAAACACATGGTAGTGCATTTAGTAAAACTGCTGTAACGTAAGTTCCATACTGAATAAACCTTCTCCGCATTTGACAAGCAGAGAAGTAGAGGGAAGTTTAAATCCAATATATTTTTGTCAAACTCTTTGGTTTAGTGGTCAAAATGATAGTTGTTTTGAATTTAATGAATCTGCTAACTTCTGACATTTTTTACCGAAGCTGGAAAAACAGGCGAAGGGTTACAGAAATAGCTCTAGTTACAGATTGGTAGACCCGATTTGAAATCCGACTTGTTGCTTGAAAAGCAGAAGAGTACGGGTAGATTTTATATAGAAAACATTGTTTTCTGTAAAATGTTGGGAAAGGGGTCAAAACGGCAGTTGTTTGTGAAAGTTGTTTTGAATTTAATGAATCTGCTAACTTCTGACATTTTTTACCGAAGCCAGAAAAACAGGCGAAGGGTTACAAAAATAGCTCTAGTTACAGATTGGTAGACCCGATTTGAAATCCGACTTGTTGCTTGAAAAGCAGAAGAGTAGGGGTAGATTTTATATAGAAAACATTGTTTTCTGTAAAATGTTGGGAAAGGGGTCAAAACGGCAGTTGTTTGTGAAAGTTTAAAAAACACATGGTAGTGCATTTAGTAAAACTGCTGTAACGTAAGTTCCATACTGAATAAACCTTCTCCGCATTTGACAAGCAGAGAAGTAGAGGGAAGTTTAAATCCAATATATTTTTGTCAAACTCTTTGGTTTAGTGGTCAAAATGATAGTTGTTTTGAATTGAATGAATCTGCTAACTTCTGACATTTTTTACCGAAGCCAGAAAAACAGGTGAAGGGTTACAAAAATAGCTCTAGTTACAGATTGGTAGACCCGATTTGAAATCCGACTTGTTGCTTGAAAAGCAGAAGAGTACGGGTAGATTTTATATAGAAAACATTGTTTTCTGTAAAATGTTGGGAAAGGGGTCAAAACGGCAGTTGTTTGTGAAAGTTTAAAAAACACATGGTAGTGCATTTAGTAAAACTGCTGTAACGTAAGTTCCATACTGAATAAACCTTCTCCGCATTTGACAAGCAGAGAAGTAGAGGGAAGTTTAAATCCAATATATTTTTGTCAAACTCTTTGGTTTAGTGGTCAAAATGATAGTTGTTTTGAATTTAATGAATCTGCTAACTTCTGACATTTTTTACCGAAGCCAGAAAAACAGGCGAAGGGTTACAAAAATAGCTCTAGTTACAGATTGGTAGACCCGATTTGAAATCCGACTTGTTGCTTGAAAAGCAGAAGAGTACGGGTAGATTTTATATAGAAAACATTGTTTTCTGTAAAATGTTGGGAAAGGGGTCAAAACGGCAGTTGTTTGTGAAAGTTGTTTTGAATTTAATGAATCTGCTAACTTCTGACATTTTTTACCGAAGCCAGAAAAACAGGCGAAGGGTTACAAAAATAGCTCTAGTTACAGATTGGTAGACCCGATTTGAAATCCGACTTGTTGCTTGAAAAGCAGAAGAGTACGGGTAGATTTTATATAGAAAATGTAAAATGTTGGGAAAGGGGTCAAAACGGCAGTTTTTGTGAAAGTTGATTTGAATTTAATGAATCTGCTAACTTCTGACATTTTTTACCAAAGCCAGAAAAACAGGCGAAGGGTTACAAAAATAGCTCTAGTTACAGATTGGTAGACCCGATTTGAAATCCGACTTGTTGCTTGAAAAGCAGAAGAGTAGGGGTAGATTTTATATAGAAAACATTGTTTTCTGTAAAATGTTGGGAAAGGGGTCAAAACGGCAGTTGTTTGTGAAAGTTTAAAAAACACATGGTAGTGCATTTAGTAAAACTGCTGTAACGTAAGTTCCATACTGAATAAACCTTCTCCGCATTTGACAAGCAGAGAAGTAGAGGGAAGTTTAAATCCAATATATTTTTGTCAAACTCTTTGGTTTAGTGGTCAAAATGATAGTTGTTTTGAATTTAATGAATCTGCTAACTTCTGACATTTTTTACCGAAGCCAGAAAAACAGGCGAAGGGTTACAAAAATAGCTCTAGTTACAGATTGGTAGACCCGATTTGAAATCCGACTTGTTGCTTGAAAAGCAGAAGAGTAGGGGTAGATTTTATATAGAAAACATTGTTTTCTGTAAAATGTTGGGAAAGGGGTCAAAACGGCAGTTGTTTGTGAAAGTTTAAAAAACACATGGTAGTGCATTTAGTAAAACTGCTGTAACGTAAGTTCCATACTGAATAAACCTTCTCCGCATTTGACAAGCAGAGAAGTAGAGGGAAGTTTAAATCCAATATATTTTTGTCAAACTCTTTGGTTTAGTGGTCAAAATGATAGTTGTTTTGAATTTAATGAATCTGCTAACTTCTGACATTTTTTACCGAAGCCAGAAAAACAGGCGAAGGGTTACAGAAATAGATCTGGTTACAGATTGGTAGACCCGATTTGAAATCCTACTTGTTGCTTGAAAAGCAGAAGAGTACGGGTAGATTTTATATAGAAAACATTGTTTTCTGTAAAATGTTGGGAAAGGGGTCAAAACGGCAGTTGTTTGTGAAAGTTGTTTTGAATTTAATGAATCTGCTAACTTCTGACATTTTTTACCGAAGCCAGAAAAACAGGCGAAGTGTTACAAAAATAGCTCTAGTTACAGATTGGTAGACCCGATTTGAAATCCGACTTGTTGCTTGAAAAGCAGAAGAGTAGGGGTAGATTTTATATAGAAAACATTGTTTTCTGTAAAATGTTGGGAAAGGGGTCAAAACGGCAGTTGTTTGTGAAAGTTTAAAAAACACATGGTAGTGCATTTAGTAAAACTGCTGTAACGTAAGTTCCATACTGAATAAACCTTCTCCGCATTTGACAAGCAGAGAAGTAGAGGGAAGTTTAAATCCAATATATTTTTGTCAAACTCTTTGGTTTAGTGGTCAAAATGATAGTTGTTTTGAATTTAATGAATCTGCTAACTTCTGACATTTTTTACCGAAGCCAGAAAAACAGGTGAAGGGTTACAAAAATAGCTCTAGTTACAGATTGGTAGACCCGATTTGAAATCCGACTTGTTGCTTGAAAAGCAGAAGAGTACGGGTAGATTTTATATAGAAAACATTGTTTTCTGTAAAATGTTGGGAAAGGGGTCAAAACGGCAGTTTTTGTGAAAGTTGTTTTGAATTTAATGAATCTGCTAACTTCTGACATTTTTTACCGAAGCCAGAAAAACAGGCGAAGGGTTACAAAAATAGCTCTAGTTACAGATTGGTAGACCCGATTTGAAATCCGACTTGTTGCTTGAAAAGCAGAAGAGTAGGGGTAGATTTTATATAGAAAACATTGTTTTCTGTAAAATGTTGGGAAAGGGGTCAAAACGGCAGTTGTTTGTGAAAGTTTAAAAAACACATGGTAGTGCATTTAGTAAAACTGCTGTAACGTAAGTTCCATACTGAATAAACCTTCTCCGCATTTGACAAGCAGAGAAGTAGAGGGAAGTTTAAATCCAATATATTTTTGTCAAACTCTTTGGTTTAGTGGTCAAAATGATAGTTGTTTTGAATTTAATGAATCTGCTAACTTCTGACATTTTTTACCGAAGCCAGAAAAACAGGCGAAGGGTTACAAAAATAGCTCTAGTTACAGATTGGTAGACCCGATTTGAAATCCGACTTGTTGCTTGAAAAGCAGAAGAGTACGGGTAGATTTTATATAGAAAACATTGTTTTCTGTAAAATGTTGGGAAAGGGGTCAAAACGGCAGTTGTTTGTGAAAGTTGTTTTGAATTTAATGAATCTGCTAACTTCTGACATTTTTTACCGAAGCCAGAAAAACAGGCGAAGGGTTACAAAAATAGCTCTAGTTACAGATTGGTAGACCCGATTTGAAATCCGACTTGTTGCTTGAAAAGCAGAAGAGTACGGGTAGATTTTATATAGAAAATGTAAAATGTTGGGAAAGGGGTCAAAACGGCAGTTTTTGTGAAAGTTGTTTTGAATTTAATGAATCTGCTAACTTCTGACATTTTTTACCAAAGCCAGAAAAACAGGCGAAGGGTTACAAAAATAGCTCTAGTTACAGATTGGTAGACCCGATTTGAAATCCGACTTGTTGCTTGAAAAGCAGAAGAGTAGGGGTAGATTTTATATAGAAAACATTGTTTTCTGTAAAATGTTGGGAAAGGGGTCAAAACGGCAGTTGTTTGTGAAAGTTTAAAAAACACATGGTAGTGCATTTAGTAAAACTGCTGTAACGTAAGTTCCATACTGAATAAACCTTCTCCGCATTTGACAAGCAGAGAAGTAGAGGGAAGTTTAAATCCAATATATTTTTGTCAAACTCTTTGGTTTAGTGGTCAAAATGATAGTTGTTTTGAATTTAATGAATCTGCTAACTTCTGACATTTTTTACCGAAGCCAGAAAAACAGGCGAAGGGTTACAGAAATAGCTCTAGTTACAGATTGGTAGACCCGATTTGAAATCCGACTTGTTGCTTGAAAAGCAGAAGAGTACGGGTAGATTTTATATAGAAAACATTGTTTTCTGTAAAATGTTGGGAAAGGGGTCAAAACGGCAGTTGTTTGTGAAAGTTGTTTTGAATTTAATGAATCTGCTAACTTCTGACATTTTTTACCGAAGCCAGAAAAACAGGCGAAGGGTTACAAAAATAGCTCTAGTTACAGATTGGTAGACCCGATTTGAAATCCGACTTGTTGCTTGAAAAGCAGAAGAGTAGGGGTAGATTTTATATAGAAAACATTGTTTTCTGTAAAATGTTGGGATAGGGGTCAAA
>NW_026601390.1:0-54285 GCF_029448725.1 Salvelinus fontinalis
GGCAGGTAGCCTAGTGGTTAGAGGGGCGGCAGGTAGCCTAGTGGTTAGAGGGGGGAGGCAGGTAGCCTAGTGGTTAGAGGGGGGAGGCAGGTAGCCTAGTGGTTAGAGGGGCGGCAGGTAGCCTAGTGGTTAGAGGGGCTTCAGGTAGCCTAGTGGTTAGAGGGGTACGGCAGGTAGCCTAGTGGTTAGAGGGGCGGCAGGTAGCCTAGTGGTTAGAGGGGCGGCAGGTAGCCTAGTGGTTAGGGGGGCGGCAGGTAGCCTAGTGGTTAGAGGGGTACGGCAGGTAGCCTAGTGGTTAGAGGGGCGGCAGGTAGCCTAGTGGTTAGAGGGGCGGGTGGTAGCCTAGTGGTTAGAGGGGCGGCAGGTAGCCTAGTGGTTAGAGGGGCGGCAGGTAGCCTAGTGGTTAGAGGCAGGTAGCCTAGTGGTTAGAGGGGCGGCAGGTAGTCTAGTGGTTAGAGGCAGGTAGCCTAGTGGTTAGAGGCAGGTAGCCTAGTGGTTAGAGGGGCGGCAGGGAGCCTAGTGGTTAGAGGGGCAGCAGGTAGCCTTGTGGTTAGAGGCAGGTAGCCTAGTGGTTAGAGTGGCGGCAGGTAGCCTAGTGGTTAGAGGGGCGGCAGGTAGTCTAGTGGTTAGAGGGGCGGCAGGTAGCCTAGTGGTTAGAGGGGCGGCAGGTAGCCTAGTGGTTAGAGGGGCTTCAGGTAGCCTAGTGGTTAGAGGGGTACGGCAGGTAGCCTAGTGGTTAGAGGGGCGGCAGGTAGCCTAGTGGTTAGAGGGGCGGCAGGTAGCCTAGTGGTTAGGGGGGCGGCAGGTAGCCTAGTGGTTAGAGGGGTACGGCAGGTAGCCTAGTGGTTAGAGGGGCGGCAGGTAGCCTAGTGGTTAGAGGGGCGGCAGGTAGCCTAGTGGTTAGAGGGGCGGCAGGTAGCCTAGTGGTTAGAGGGGCGGCAGGTAGCCTAGTGGTTAGAGGGGCGGCAGGTAGCCTAGTGGTTAGAGGGGGGCGGCAGGTAGTCTAGTGGTTAGAGGCAGGTAGCCTAGTGGTTAGAGGCAGGTAGCCTAGTGGTTAGAGGGGCGGCAGGTAGCCTAGTGGTTAGAGGCAGGTAGCCTAGTGGTTAGAGGCAGGTAGCCTAGTGGTTAGAGGGGCGGCAGGTAGCCTAGTGGTTAGAGGCAGGTAGCCTAGTGGTTAGAGGGGCGGCAGGTAGCCTAGTGGTTAGAGGCAGGTAGCCTAGTGGTTAGAGGGGCGGCAGGTAGCCTTGTGGTTAGAGGCAGGTAGCCTAGTGGTTAGAGTGGCGGCAGGTAGCCTAGTGGTTAGAGGGGCGGCAGGTAGTCTAGTGGTTAGAGGGGCGGCAGGTAGCCTAGTGGTTAGAGGGGCGGCAGGTAGCCTAGTGGTTAGAGGGGCGGCAGGTAGCCTTGTGGTTAGAGGGGCGGCAGGTAGCCTTGTGGTTAGAGGGGAGGCAGGTAGCCTAGTGGTTAGAGGCAGGTAGCCTAGTGGTTAGAGGGGCGGCAGGTAGCCTAGTGGTTAGAGGCAGGTAGCCTAGTGGTTAGAGGGGCGGCAGGTAGCCTAGTGGTTAGAGGCAGGTAGCCTAGTGGTTAGAGGGGCGGCAGGTAGTCTAGTGGTTAGAGGCAGGTAGCCTAGTGGTTAGAGGCAGGTAGCCTAGTGGTTAGAGGGGCGGCAGGTAGCCTAGTGGTTAGAGGGGCGGCAGGTAGCCTTGTGGTTAGAGGCAGGTAGCCTAGTGGTTAAAGTGGCGGCAGGTAGCCTAGTGGTTAGAGGGGCGGCAGGTAGTCTAGTGGTTAGAGGGGCGGCAGGTAGCCTAGTGGTTAGAGGGGCGGCAGGTAGCCTAGTGGTTAGAGGGGCTTCAGGTAGCCTAGTGGTTAGAGGGGTACGGCAGGTAGCCTAGTGGTTAGAGGGGCGGCAGGTAGCCTAGTGGTTAGAGGGGCGGCAGGTAGCCTAGTGGTTAGGGGGGCGGCAGGTAGCCTAGTGGTTAGAGGGGTACGGCAGGTAGCCTAGTGGTTAGAGGGGCGGCAGGTAGCCTAGTGGTTAGAGGGGCGGCAGGTAGCCTAGTGGTTAGAGGGGCGGCAGGTAGCCTAGTGGTTAGAGGGGCGGCAGGTAGCCTAGTGGTTAGAGGGGCGGCAGGTAGCCTAGTGGTTAGAGGGGGGAGGCAGGTAGCCTAGTGGTTAGAGGGGCGGCAGGTAGTCTAGTGGTTAGAGGCAGGTAGCCTAGTGGTTAGAGGCAGGTAGCCTAGTGGTTAGAGGGGCGGCAGGTAGCCTAGTGGTTAGAGGCAGGTAGCCTAGTGGTTAGAGGCAGGTAGCCTAGTGGTTAGAGGGGCGGCAGGTAGCCTAGTGGTTAGAGGCAGGTAGCCTAGTGGTTAGAGGGGCGGCAGGTAGCCTAGTGGTTAGAGGCAGGTAGCCTAGTGGATAGAGGGGCGGCAGGTAGCCTTGTGGTTAGAGGCAGGTAGCCTAGTGGTTAGAGTGGCGGCAGGTAGCCTAGTGGTTAGAGGGGCGGCAGGTAGTCTAGTGGTTAGAGGGGCGGCAGGTAGCCTAGTGGTTAGAGGGGCGGCAGGTAGCCTAGTGGTTAGAGGGGCGGCAGGTAGCCTTGTGGTTAGAGGGGCGGCAGGTAGCCTTGTGCCGCCCCTCTAACCACTAGGGATGGCAGAGGTAGGAACACACTAACCTTGTGGTTAGAGGCAGGTAGCCTAGTGGTTAGAGGGGAGGCAGGTAGCCTAGTGGTTAGAGGCAGGTAGCCTAGTGGTTAGAGGGGCGGCAGGTAGCCTAGTGGTTAGAGGCAGGTAGCCTAGTGGTTAGAGGGGCGGCAGGTAGCCTAGTGGTTAGAGGGGCGGCAGGTAGTCTAGTGGTTAGAGGCAGGTAGCCTAGTGGTTAGAGGCAGGTAGCCTAGTGGTTAGAGGGGCGGCAGGTAGCCTAGTGGTTAGAGGGGCGGCAGGTAGCCTAGTGGTTAGAGGGGGGGCAGGTAGCCTATTGGTTAGAGGGGCGGCAGGTAGCCTAGTGGTTAGAGGGGCGGCAGGTAGCCTAGTGGTTAGAGGGGGGAGGCAGGTAGCCTAGTGGTTAGAGGGGGGAGGCAGGTAGCCTAGTGGTTAGAGGGGCGGCAGGTAGCCTAGTGGTTAGAGGGGCTTCAGGTAGCCTAGTGGTTAGAGGGGTACGGCAGGTAGCCTAGTGGTTAGAGGGGCGGCAGGTAGCCTAGTGGTTAGAGGGGCGGCAGGTAGCCTAGTGGTTAGGGGGGCGGCAGGTAGCCTAGTGGTTAGAGGGGTACGGCAGGTAGCCTAGTGGTTAGAGGGGCGGCAGGTAGCCTAGTGGTTAGAGGGGCGGGTGGTAGCCTAGTGGTTAGAGGGGCGGCTAGTAGCCTAGTGGTTAGAGGGGCGGCAGGTAGCCTAGTGGTTAGAGGCAGGTAGCCTAGTGGTTAGAGGGGCGGCAGGTAGTCTAGTGGTTAGAGGCAGGTAGCCTAGTGGTTAGAGGCAGGTAGCCTAGTGGTTAGAGGGGCGGCAGGGAGCCTAGTGGTTAGAGGGGCAGCAGGTAGCCTTGTGGTTAGAGGCAGGTAGCCTAGTGGTTAGAGTGGCGGCAGGTAGCCTAGTGGTTAGAGGGGCGGCAGGTAGTCTAGTGGTTAGAGGGGCGGCAGGTAGCCTAGTGGTTAGAGGGGCGGCAGGTAGCCTAGTGGTTAGAGGGGCTTCAGGTAGCCTAGTGGTTAGAGGGGTACGGCAGGTAGCCTAGTGGTTAGAGGGGCGGCAGGTAGCCTAGTGGTTAGAGGGGCGGCAGGTAGCCTAGTGGTTAGGGGGGCGGCAGGTAGCCTAGTGGTTAGAGGGGTACGGCAGGTAGCCTAGTGGTTAGAGGGGCGGCAGGTAGCCTAGTGGTTAGAGGGGCGGCAGGTAGCCTAGTGGTTAGAGGGGCGGCAGGTAGCCTAGTGGTTAGAGGGGCGGCAGGTAGCCTAGTGGTTAGAGGGGCGGCAGGTAGCCTAGTGGTTAGAGGGGGGCGGCAGGTAGTCTAGTGGTTAGAGGCAGGTAGCCTAGTGGTTAGAGGCAGGTAGCCTAGTGGTTAGAGGGGCGGCAGGTAGCCTAGTGGTTAGAGGCAGGTAGCCTAGTGGTTAGAGGCAGGTAGCCTAGTGGTTAGAGGGGCGGCAGGTAGCCTAGTGGTTAGAGGCAGGTAGCCTAGTGGTTAGAGGGGCGGCAGGTAGCCTAGTGGTTAGAGGCAGGTAGCCTAGTGGTTAGAGGGGCGGCAGGTAGCCTTGTGGTTAGAGGCAGGTAGCCTAGTGGTTAGAGTGGCGGCAGGTAGCCTAGTGGTTAGAGGGGCGGCAGGTAGTCTAGTGGTTAGAGGGGCGGCAGGTAGCCTAGTGGTTAGAGGGGCGGCAGGTAGCCTAGTGGTTAGAGGGGCGGCAGGTAGCCTTGTGGTTAGAGGGGCGGCAGGTAGCCTTGTGGTTAGAGGGGAGGCAGGTAGCCTAGTGGTTAGAGGCAGGTAGCCTAGTGGTTAGAGGGGAGGCAGGTAGCCTAGTGGTTAGAGGCAGGTAGCCTAGTGGTTAGAGGGGAGGCAGGTAGCCTAGTGGTTAGAGGCAGGTAGCCTAGTGGTTAGAGGGGCGGCAGGTAGCCTAGTGGTTAGAGGGGCGGCAGGTAGTCTAGTGGTTAGAGGCAGGTAGCCTAGTGGTTAGAGGGGCGGCAGGTAGCCTAGTGGTTAGAGGGGCGGCAGGTAGCCTAGTGGTTAGAGGGGCGGCAGGTAGCCTAGTGGTTAGAGGGGGGGCAGGTAGCCTATTGGTTAGAGGGGCGGCAGGTAGCCTAGTGGTTAGAGGGGCGGCAGGTAGCCTAGTGGTTAGAGGGGGGAGGCAGGTAGCCTAGTGGTTAGAGGGGGGAGGCAGGTAGCCTAGTGGTTAGAGGGGCGGCAGGTAGCCTAGTGGTTAGAGGGGCTTCAGGTAGCCTAGTGGTTAGAGGGGTACGGCAGGTAGCCTAGTGGTTAGAGGGGCGGCAGGTAGCCTAGTGGTTAGAGGGGCGGCAGGTAGCCTAGTGGTTAGAGGGGCGGCAGGTAGCCTTGTGGTTAGAGGCAGGTAGCCTAGTGGTTAGAGTGGCGGCAGGTAGCCTAGTGGTTAGAGGGGCGGCAGGTAGTCTAGTGGTTAGAGGGGCGGCAGGTAGCCTAGTGGTTAGAGGGGCGGCAGGTAGCCTAGTGGTTAGAGGGGCTTCAGGTAGCCTAGTGGTTAGAGGGGTACGGCAGGTAGCCTAGTGGTTAGAGGGGCGGCAGGTAGCCTAGTGGTTAGAGGGGCGGCAGGTAGCCTAGTGGTTAGGGGGGCGGCAGGTAGCCTAGTGGTTAGAGGGGCGGCAGGTAGCCTAGTGGTTAGAGGGGCGGCAGGTAGCCTAGTGGTTAGAGGGGCGGCAGGTAGCCTAGTGGTTAGAGGGGGGAGGCAGGTAGCCTAGTGGTTAGAGGGGCGGCAGGTAGTCTAGTGGTTAGAGGCAGGTAGCCTAGTGGTTAGAGGCAGGTAGCCTAGTGGTTAGAGGGGCGGCAGGTAGCCTAGTGGTTAGAGGCAGGTAGCCTAGTGGTTAGAGGCAGGTAGCCTAGTGGTTAGAGGGGCGGCAGGTAGCCTAGTGGTTAGAGGCAGGTAGCCTAGTGGTTAGAGGGGCGGCAGGTAGCCTAGTGGTTAGAGGCAGGTAGCCTAGTGGTTAGAGGGGCGGCAGGTAGCCTTGTGGTTAGAGGCAGGTAGCCTAGTGGTTAGAGTGGCGGCAGGTAGCCTAGTGGTTAGAGGGGCGGCAGGTAGTCTAGTGGTTAGAGGGGCGGCAGGTAGCCTAGTGGTTAGAGGGGCGGCAGGTAGCCTAGTGGTTAGAGGGGCGGCAGGTAGCCTAGTGGTTAGAGGGGCGGCAGGTAGCCTAGTGGTTAGAGGGGCGGCAGGTAGCCTAGTGGTTAGAGGGGGGAGAAAGGTAGCCTAGTGGTTAGAGGGGCGGCAGGTAGTCTAGTGGTTAGAGGCAGGTAGCCTAGTGGTTAGAGGCAGGTAGCCTAGTGGTTAGAGGGGCGGCAGGTAGCCTAGTGGTTAGAGGCAGGTAGCCTAGTGGTTAGAGGCAGGTAGCCTAGTGGTTAGAGGGGCGGCAGGTAGCCTAGTGGTTAGAGGCAGGTAGCCTAGTGGTTAGAGGGGCGGCAGGTAGCCTAGTGGTTAGAGGCAGGTAGCCTAGTGGTTAGAGGGGCGGCAGGTAGCCTAGTGGTTAGAGGCAGGTAGCCTAGTGGTTAGAGGGGCGGCAGGTAGTCTAGTGGTTAGAGGCAGGTAGCCTAGTGGTTAGAGGCAGGTAGCCTAGTGGTTAGAGGGGCGGCAGGTAGCCTAGTGGTTAGAGGGGCGGCAGGTAGCCTTGTGGTTAGAGGCAGGTAGCCTAGTGGTTAGAGTGGCGGCAGGTAGCCTAGTGGTTAGAGGGGCGGCAGGTAGTCTAGTGGTTAGAGGGGCGGCAGGTAGCCTAGTGGTTAGAGGGGCGGCAGGTAGCCTAGTGGTTAGAGGGGCTTCAGGTAGCCTAGTGGTTAGAGGGGTACGGCAGGTAGCCTAGTGGTTAGAGGGGCGGCAGGTAGCCTAGTGGTTAGAGGGGCGGCAGGTAGCCTAGTGGTTAGGGGGGCGGCAGGTAGCCTAGTGGTTAGAGGGGTACGGCAGGTAGCCTAGTGGTTAGAGGGGCGGCAGGTAGCCTAGTGGTTAGAGGGGCGGCAGGTAGCCTAGTGGTTAGAGGGGCGGCAGGTAGCCTAGTGGTTAGAGGGGCGGCAGGTAGCCTAGTGGTTAGAGGGGCGGCAGGTAGCCTAGTGGTTAGAGGGGGGAGGCAGGTAGCCTAGTGGTTAGAGGGGCGGCAGGTAGTCTAGTGGTTAGAGGCAGGTAGCCTAGTGGTTAGAGGCAGGTAGCCTAGTGGTTAGAGGGGCGGCAGGTAGCCTAGTGGTTAGAGGCAGGTAGCCTAGTGGTTAGAGGCAGGTAGCCTAGTGGTTAGAGGGGCGGCAGGTAGCCTAGTGGTTAGAGGCAGGTAGCCTAGTGGTTAGAGGGGCGGCAGGTAGCCTAGTGGTTAGAGGCAGGTAGCCTAGTGGTTAGAGGGGCGGCAGGTAGCCTTGTGGTTAGAGGCAGGTAGCCTAGTGGTTAGAGTGGCGGCAGGTAGCCTAGTGGTTAGAGGGGCGGCAGGTAGTCTAGTGGTTAGAGGGGCGGCAGGTAGCCTAGTGGTTAGAGGGGCGGCAGGTAGCCTAGTGGTTAGAGGGGCGGCAGGTAGCCTTGTGGTTAGAGGGGCGGCAGGTAGCCTTGTGGTTAGAGGGGCGGCAGGTAGCCTAGTGGTTAGAGGGGCGGCAGGTAGCCTAGTGGTTAGAGGCAGGTAGCCTAGTGGTTAGAGGGGCGGCAGGTAGCCTAGTGGTTAGAGGGGCGGCAGGTAGTCTAGTGGTTAGAGGCAGGTAGCCTAGTGGTTAGAGGCAGGTAGCCTAGTGGTTAGAGGGGCGGCAGGTAGCCTAGTGGTTAGAGGGGCGGCAGGTAGCCTAGTGGTTAGAGGGGGGGCAGGTATCCTATTGGTTAGAGGGGCGGCAGGTAGCCTAGTGGTTAGAGGGGCGGCAGGTAGCCTAGTGGTTAGAGGGGGGAGGCAGGTAGCCTAGTGGTTAGAGGGGGGAGGCAGGTAGCCTAGTGGTTAGAGGGGCGGCAGGTAGCCTAGTGGTTAGAGGGGCGGCAGGTAGTCTAGTGGTTAGAGGCAGGTAGCCTAGTGGTTAGAGGCAGGTAGCCTAGTGGTTAGAGGGGCGGCAGGTAGCCTAGTGGTTAGAGGGGCGGCAGGTAGCCTAGTGGTTAGAGGGGGGGCAGGTATCCTATTGGTTAGAGGGGCGGCAGGTAGCCTAGTGGTTAGAGGGGCGGCAGGTAGCCTAGTGGTTAGAGGGGGGAGGCAGGTAGCCTAGTGGTTAGAGGGGGGAGGCAGGTAGCCTAGTGGTTAGAGGGGCGGCAGGTAGCCTAGTGGTTAGAGGGGCTTCAGGTAGCCTAGTGGTTAGAGGGGTACAGCAGGTAGCCTAGTGGTTAGAGGGGCGGCAGGTAGCCTAGTGGTTAGAGGGGCGGCAGGTAGCCTAGTGGTTAGGGGGGCGGCAGGTAGCCTAGTGGTTAGAGGGGTACGGCAGGTAGCCTAGTGGTTAGAGGGGCGGCAGGTAGCCTAGTGGTTAGAGGGGCGGCAGGTAGCCTAGTGGTTAGAGGGGCGGCAGGTAGCCTAGTGGTTAGAGGGGCGGCAGGTAGCCTAGTGGTTAGAGGCAGGTAGCCTAGTGGTTAGAGGGGCGGCAGGTAGTCTAGTGGTTAGAGGCAGGTAGCCTAGTGGTTAGAGGCAGGTAGCCTAGTGGTTAGAGGGGCGGCAGGGAGCCTAGTGGTTAGAGGGGCGGCAGGTAGCCTTGTGGTTAGAGGCAGGTAGCCTAGTGGTTAGAGTGGCGGCAGGTAGCCTAGTGGTTAGAGGGGCGGCAGGTAGTCTAGTGGTTAGAGGGGCGGCAGGTAGCCTAGTGGTTAGAGGGGCGGCAGGTAGCCTAGTGGTTAGAGGGGCTTCAGGTAGCCTAGTGGTTAGAGGGGTACGGCAGGTAGCCTAGTGGTTAGAGGGGCGGCAGGTAGCCTAGTGGTTAGAGGGGCGGCAGGTAGCCTAGTGGTTAGAGGGGTACGGCAGGTAGCCTAGTGGTTAGAGGGGCGGCAGGTAGCCTAGTGGTTAGAGGGGCGGCAGGTAGCCTAGTGGTTAGAGGGGCGGCAGGTAGCCTAGTGGTTAGAGGGGCGGCAGGTAGCCTAGTGGTTAGAGGGGCGGCAGGTAGCCTAGTGGTTAGAGGGGGGCGGCAGGTAGTCTAGTGGTTAGAGGCAGGTAGCCTAGTGGTTAGAGGCAGGTAGCCTAGTGGTTAGAGGGGCGGCAGGTAGCCTAGTGGTTAGAGGCAGGTAGCCTAGTGGTTAGAGGCAGGTAGCCTAGTGGTTAGAGGGGCGGCAGGTAGCCTAGTGGTTAGAGGCAGGTAGCCTAGTGGTTAGAGGGGCGGCAGGTAGCCTAGTGGTTAGAGGCAGGTAGCCTAGTGGTTAGAGGGGCGGCAGGTAGCCTTGTGGTTAGAGGCAGGTAGCCTAGTGGTTAGAGTGGCGGCAGGTAGCCTAGTGGTTAGAGGGGCGGCAGGTAGTCTAGTGGTTAGAGGGGCGGCAGGTAGCCTAGTGGTTAGAGGGGCGGCAGGTAGCCTAGTGGTTAGAGGGGCGGCAGGTAGCCTTGTGGTTAGAGGGGCGGCAGGTAGCCTTGTGGTTAGAGGGGAGGCAGGTAGCCTAGTGGTTAGAGGCAGGTAGCCTAGTGGTTAGAGGGGAGGCAGGTAGCCTAGTGGTTAGAGGCAGGTAGCCTAGTGGTTAGAGGGGAGGCAGGTAGCCTAGTGGTTAGAGGCAGGTAGCCTAGTGGTTAGAGGGGCGGCAGGTAGCCTAGTGGTTAGAGGGGCGGCAGGTAGTCTAGTGGTTAGAGGCAGGTAGCCTAGTGGTTAGAGGCAGGTAGCCTAGTGGTTAGAGGGGCGGCAGGTAGCCTAGTGGTTAGAGGGGCGGCAGGTAGCCTAGTGGTTAGAGGGGGGGCAGGTAGCCTATTGGTTAGAGGGGCGGCAGGTAGCCTAGTGGTTAGAGGGGCGGCAGGTAGCCTAGTGGTTAGAGGGGGGAGGCAGGTAGCCTAGTGGTTAGAGGGGGGAGGCAGGTAGCCTAGTGGTTAGAGGGGCGGCAGGTAGCCTAGTGGTTAGAGGGGCTTCAGGTAGCCTAGTGGTTAGAGGGGTACGGCAGGTAGCCTAGTGGTTAGAGGGGCGGCAGGTAGCCTAGTGGTTAGAGGGGCGGCAGGTAGCCTAGTGGTTAGGGGGGCGGCAGGTAGCCTAGTGGTTAGAGGGGCGGCAGGTAGCCTAGTGGTTAGAGGCAGGTAGCCTAGTGGTTAGAGGGGCGGCAGGTAGTCTAGTGGTTAGAGGCAGGTAGCCTAGTGGTTAGAGGGGCGGCAGGTAGTCTAGTGGTTAGAGGCAGGTAGCCTAGTGGTTAGAGGCAGGTAGCCTAGTGGTTAGAGGGGCGGCAGGTAGCCTAGTGGTTAGAGGGGCGGCAGGTAGCCTAGTGGTTACAGGGGCGGCAGGTAGCCTAGTGGTTAGAGGGGGGAGGCAGGTAGTCTAGTGGTTAGAGGGGCGGCAGGTAGCCTAGTGGTTAGAGGGGCGGCAGGTAGCCTAGTGGTTAGAGGGGCGGCAGGTAGCCTAGTGCCGCTCCTCTAACCACTAGGGATGGCAGAGGAAGGAACACAGGTACTTTAAAATGTGCCTTTAGAGGTCATTCAATACTCATGTTTAAAACAAAACAACGATTTTGGTTAAAAGAGTTCATATTAACAAATGAACTAGAAGAACTAACCGTTCAGATAGACGGCAATACAAACTGTACCATAGAGGTACAGAATGAGATAGAGGGAAAACAAAAAGAAATGGAGGAACTTATTCAACAAGATCAAGTGTAATATATTATAAAAATAAAGCTAATTGGATGGAATATGGGGAAAAATTGCACCAAATTATTTTAGGAATAAATGGAAATGCGACCAAAAATAATTTACAGAAACTTGTTACAAATTACGGAGTGATCCATGATTCACCAAACGATACTTTGAAAGAGGAAGCAAAATATTTTAAGTTATATGTTCTCTTTTCAGTCTCCTCCATTTCCACTAACTGAAGTTAATTGTAAGGAATTTTTTCCTCATAGTGGTGTAACATTAACAGCTGTACAGAAAGACTTGTATGATGGCAAATTGCAGAGGAGGAATGTATTGATGCAATGAAAGCCTTTAGGCGAGGGGAAACTTCAGGGCTGGATGGCATACCAGTTGAGGTATATGAAACCTGATTTGATCTACTCAAAGATCCACTATTAGCAGATTTTAACCCCTCCTATCAGGTACTCAGGTATGATTTCATTACTGAAACAGGACCCAGGTGAACCCAGGTGGTCCCAGGTGAGCCCAGGTGGTCCCAGGTGGACCCAGGTGGACCCAGGTGGTCCCAGGTGGACCCAGGTGGACCCAGGTGGACCCAGGTGGTCCCAGGTGGACCCAGGTGAGCCCAGGTGGTCCCAGGTGGACCCAGGTGGACCCAGGTGGACCCAGGTGGACCCAGGTAGGTGGTAGGTATAATGATCCAGTATTAGTAACCCTTCCTGTCAGGTACTCAGGTCTGATTTCATTACTGAAACAGGACCTAGGTGAACCCAGGTGGATCCAGGTGGACCCAGGTGGACCCAGGTGGTCCCAGGTGGTCCCAGGTGAAACCAGGTGGTCCCAGGTGGACCCAGGTGGACCACGGTGGACCCAGGTGGACCCAGGTGGACCCAGGTGGACCAAGGTGGACCCAGGTGGACCAAGGTGGACCACAGTGGACCCAGGTGGACCACGGTTGACCCAGGTGGACCCAAGTTGTTCCAGGTGAACCCAGGTGGACCCAGGTGGACCACAGTGGACCCAGGTGGACCACGGTTGACCCAGGTGGACCCAGGTGGTCCCAGGTGGACCCAGGTGGACCCAGGTGGACCAAGGTGGACCCAGGTGGATCCAGGTGAACCCAGGTGGTCCCAGGTGGACCCAGGTGGACCCAGGTAGACCCAGGTGGACCCAGGTGAACCCAGGTGGACCCAGGTAGACCCAGGTGGTCCCAGGTGGACCCAGGTGGTAGGTATAACGATCCAGTATTAGTAACCCTTCCTATCAGGTACTCAGGTTTGATTTCATTACTGAAACAGGACCCAGGTGAACCCAGGTGGTCCCAGGTGGACCCAGGTGGTCCCAGGTGGACCACGGTTGACCCAGGTAGACCCAGGTGGTCCCAGGTGGACCCAGGTGGACCAAGGTGGACCCAGATGGACCCAGGTGGACCACGGTTGACCCAGGTAGACCCAGGTGGTCCCAGGTGGACCCAGGTGGACCAAGGTGGACCAAGGTGGTCCCAGGTGAACCCAGGTGGACCCAGGTAGACCCAGGTGAACCCAGGTGGACCCAGGTAGACCCAGGTGGACCCAGGTGAACCCAGGTGGACCCAGGTAGACCCAGGTGGTCCCAGGTGGTCCCAGGTGGTCCCAGGTGAACCCAGGTGGACCCAGGTGGACCCAGGTGGACCCAGGTAGACCCAGGTGGTCCCAGGTGGTCCCAGGTAGTCCCAGGTGAACCCAGGTGGACCCAGGTGGACCCAGGTGGACCCAGGTGGACCCAGGTGGTAGGTATAACGATCCAGTCTATCTAAAACATGGAGGTCCTTTACACTTCAGTGTTGTGATGCAAAGATCCTGGCAAAAGAAATAGCACATATAATTTAAATTATTATATTATTGTATTATTCATCGTGATCAGACAGGTTTTTAACATGGACGTTACATTGGAGATAATATACGACAAGTATTT
The DNA here is from genome assembly GCF_029448725.1 of Salvelinus fontinalis. Lineage (NCBI taxonomy): Eukaryota > Metazoa > Chordata > Actinopteri > Salmoniformes > Salmonidae > Salvelinus > Salvelinus fontinalis. The sequence continues at coordinate 12,333 of NW_026601390.1, forward strand.
GAAACAATAGAACACTATGAAAAATCTAGAACCAGAAGAGGACTGGCCACCCCTCAGAGCCTGGTTCCTCTCTAGGTTTCTTCCTAGGTTCTGGCCTTTCTAGGGAGTTTTTCCTAGCCACCGTTCCTAGCTTCTACACCTGCATTGCTTGCTGTTTGGGGTTTTAGGCTGGGTTTCTGTACAGCACTTTGAGATATCAGCTGATGTAAGAAGGTCTTTATAAATACATTTGATTGATTGAATTTTATTGACTATCGACATATCTATTTATTATCACTAACGAAATGTTATCTATTCAAATCAAATCCAACAATAATATCATGGTGCTAGGAATCTACGTTTAAAAACAACACAAAAGTGTTGTAGACCCCTGAGGGCCCCGTGTTGAGGGTCAGTATGGTGGATGTGTTGTAGACCCCTAAGGGCCCCATGTTGAGGGTCAGTATGGTGGATGTGTTGTAGACCCCTGAGGGCCCCGTGTTGAGGGTCAGCATTGTGGATATGTTGGAGACCCCTAAGGGCCCCAGCGTGGTGGATGTGTTGTAGACCCCTGAGGGCCCCGTGTTGAGGGTCAGCGTGGTGGATGTGTTGTAGACCCCTGAGGGCCCCGTGTTGAGGGTCAGCATGGTGGATGTGTTGTAGACCCCTGAGGGCCCCGTGTTGAGGGTCAGCATGGTGGATGTGTTGTAGACCCCTGAGGGCCCCGTGTTGAGGGTCAGCGTGGTGGATGTGTTGTAGACCCCTGGGGGCCCCGTGTTGAGGGTCAGCGTGGTGGATGTGTTGTAGACCCCTGAGGGCCCCGTGTTGAGGGTCAGCGTGGTGGATGTGTTGTAGACCCCTGAAGGCCCCGTGTTGAGGGTCAGTATGGTGGATGTGTTGTAGACCCCTGAGGGCCCCGTGTTGAGGGTCAGCGTGGTGGATGTGTTGTAGACCCCTGAAGGCCCCGTGTTGAGGGTCAGCGTGGTGGATGTGTTGTAGACCCCTGAGGGCCCCGTGTTGAGGGTCAGCATGGTGGATGTGTTGTAGACCCCTGAGGGCCCCGTGTTCAGGGTCAGCATGGTGGATGTGTTGTAGACCCCTGAGGGCCCCAGCGTGGTGGATGTGTTGTAGACCCCTGAGGGCCCCGTGTTGAGGGTCAGCGTGGTGGATGTGTTGTAGACCCCTGAGGGCCCCGTGTTGAGGGTCAGCGTGGTGGATGTGTTGTGGACCCCTGAGGGCCCCGTGTTGAGGGTCAGCATGGTGGATGTGTTGTAGACCCCTGAGGGCCCCGTGTTGAGGGTCAGCATGGTGGATGTGTTGTAGACCCCTGAGGGCCCCGTGTTGAGGGTCAGCATGGTGGATGTGTTGTAGACCCCTGAGGGCCCCGTGTTGAGGGTCAGCATGGTGGATGTGTTGTAGACCCCTGAGGGCCCCGTGTTGAGGGTCAGCATGGTGGATGTGTTGTAGACCCCTGAGGGCCCCGTGTTGAGGGTCAGCGTGGTGGATGTGTTGTAGACCCTTGAGGGCCCCGTGTTGAGGGTCAGCATGGTGGATGTGTTGTAGACCCCTGAGGGCCCCGTGTTGAGGGTCAGCATGGTGGATGTGATGTAGACCCCTGAGGGCCCCGTGTTGAGGGTCAGCGTGGTGGATGTGTTGTAGACCCCTGAGGGCCCCGTGTTGAGGGTCAGCATGGTGGATGTGTTGTAGACCCCTGAGGGCCCCGTGTTGAGGGTCAGCATGGTGGATGTGTTGTAGACCCCTGAGGGCCCCGTGTTGAGGGTCAGCGTGGTGGATGTGTTGTAGACCCCTGAGGGCCCCGTGTTGAGGATCAGCGTGGTGGATGTGTTGTAGACCCCTGAGGGCCCCAGCGTGGTGGATATGTTGTAGACCCCTGAGGGCCCCGTGTTGAGGGTCAGCGTGGTGGATGTGTTGTAGACCCCTGAGGGCCCCGTGTTGAGGGTCAGTATGGTGGATGTGTGGTAGACCCCTGAGGGCCCCGTATTGAGGGTCAGCATGGTGGATGTGTTGTAGACCCCTGAGGGCCCCGTGTTGAGGGTCAGTATGGTGGATGTGTGGTAGACCCCTGAGGGCCCCGTATTGAGGGTCAGCATGGTGGATGTGTTGTAGACCCCTGAGGGCCCCGTGTTGAGGGTCAGCGTGGTGGATGTGTTGTAGACCCTTGAGGGCCCCGTGTTGAGGGTCAGCATGGTGGATGTGTTGTAGACCCCTGAGGGCCCCGTGTTGAGGGTCAGCATGGTGGATGTGATGTAGACCCCTGAGGGCCCCGTGTTGAGGGTCAGCGTGGTGGATGTGTTGTAGACCCCTGAGGGCCCCGTGTTGAGGGTCAGCATGGTGGATGTGTTGTAGACCCCTGAGGGCCCCGTGTTGAGGGTCAGCATGGTGGATGTGTTGTAGACCCCTGAGGGCCCCGTGTTGAGGGTCAGCGTGGTGGATGTGTTGTAGACCCCTGAGGGCCCCGTGTTGAGGATCAGCGTGGTGGATGTGTTGTAGACCCCTGAGGGCCCCAGCGTGGTGGATGTGTTGTAGACCCCTGAGGGCCCCGTGTTGAGGGTCAGCATGGTGGATGTGTTGTAGACCCCTGAGGGCCCCGTGTTGAGGGTCAGCGTGGTGGATGTGTTGTAGACCCCTGAGGGCCCCGTGTTGAGGGTCAGTATGGTGGATGTGTGGTAGACCCCTGAGGGCCCCGTATTGAGGGTCAGCATGGTGGATGTGTTGTAGACCCCTGAGGGCCCCGTGTTGAGGGTCAGCGTGGTGGATGTGTTGTAGACCCCTGAGGGCCCCGTGTTGAGGGTCAGCATGGTGGATGTGTTGTAGACCCCTGAGGGCCCCGTGTTCAGGGTCAGCATGGTGGATGTGTTGTAGACCCCTGAGGGCCCCGTGTTGAGGGCCCCAGCCCGGTGGATGTGTTGTAGAGTAACATTTCCTATGTTGTGTGGATAGAGGAGATGATTCTTTATTTATAGAACAATGTGATATCGCTGAATAATGAACTTTTATAAGTTCTTCCACGACTCCAAGGCCAGTAGGTCTACAGTGGCATTCTTGACTTTATGGAAGAAACTGAATTGGAAAGAAATGTGGTAGAGACAGTAATTCCTTACGATCTGGAAATCGTTAGCGAAACCAAAGAAATCGACGGAAAGGTGCTTTGTTATAATACGATGTATAAATTGTCTATCACTGTTGCTGCATTCCGTGTCATGTTCATTTACATTGTGTTCAGTAATTAAAAGTTGCTCTTCAATAACTTTATAACTTTATGGTTTAGTAGTTGTCTGTAAATAAATGTGTTAATTAAATTATCACTATTTCTTCATTTCTTTTTTTCTACCTAACCACTATATCTTAGACAACACAGAAAAATATCTTTCAAGCAATGTACTTGTATGAAGGCCTGGCAACATATTATTGTGTAGGCGACCAGAGTGGTCTCACAGAACACTCACACTGACACAGAACAATCATACTGACACAGAACAATCATACTGACACAGAACAATCATACTGACACAGAACAATCACACTGACACAGAACAATCATACTGACACAGAACAATCACACTGACACAGAACAATCACACTGACACAGAACAATCATACTGACACAGAACAATCACACTGACACAGAACAATCACACTGACACAGAACAATCACACTGACACAGAACAATCATACTGACACAGAACAATCACACTGACACAGAACAATCATACTGACACAGAACAATCATACTGACACAGAACAATCACACTGACACAGAACAATCATACTGACACAGAACAATCATACTGACACAGAACAATCATACTGACACAGAACAATCACACTGACACAGAACAATCATACTGACACAGAACAATCATACTGACACAGAACAATCACACTGACACAGAACAATCATACGGACACAGAACAATCATACTGACGCCACAACAATCATACTGACACAGAACAATCATACTGACACAGAACAATCACACTGACACAGAACAATCATACTGACACAGAACAATCATACTGACACAGAACAGTCATACTGACACAGAACAATCACACTGACACAGAACAATCATACTGACACAGAACAATCATACTGACACAGAACAATCACACTGACACAGAACAATCATACTGGCACAGAACAATCACACAGACACAGAACAATCATACTGACACAGAACAATCATACTGACACAGAACAATCACACTGACACAGAACAATCATACTGACACAGAACAATCATACTGACACAGAACAGTCATACTGACACAGAACAATCACACTGACACAGAACAATCATACTGACACAGAACAATCATACTGACACAGAACAATCACACAGACACAGAACAATCATACTGACACAGAACAATCATACTGACACAGAACAATCACACTGACACAGAACAATCATACTGACACAGAACAATCATACTGACACAGAACAGTCATACTGACACAGAACAATCACACTGACACAGAACAGTCATACTGACACAGAACAATCACACTGACACAGAACAATCACACTGACACAGAACAGTCACACTGACACAGAACAATCATACTGACACAGAACAATCATACTGACACAGAACAATCATACTGACACAGAACAATCATACTGACACAGAACAATCACACTGACACAGAACAATCATACTGACACAGAACAGTCACATTGACACAGAACAATCACACTGACACAGAACAATCACACTGACACAGAACAATCATACTGACACAGAACAATCACACTGACACAGAACAATCACACTGACACAGAACAATCATACTGACACAGAACAATCACACTGACACAGAACAATCATACTGACACAGAACAACCATACTGACACAGAACAATTACACTGACACAGAACAATCATACTGACACAGAACAATCATACTGACACAGAACAATCACACTGACACAGAACAATCATACTGACACAGAACAATCACACAGACACAGAACAATCACACAGACACAGAACAATCATACTGACACAGAACAATCATACTGACACAGAACAATCACACTGACACAGAACAATCACACTGACACAGAACAGTCATACTGACACAGAACAATCATACTGACACAGAACAATCATACTGACACAGAACAATCACACTGACACAGAACAGTCACATTGACACAGAACAATCACACTGACACAGAACAATCACACTGACACAGAACAATCATACTGACACAGAACAATCACACTGACACAGAACAATCACACTGACACAGAACAATCATACTGACACAGAACAATCACACTGACACAGAACAATCATACTGACACAGAACAACCATACTGACACAGAACAATCACACTGACACAGAACAATCATACTGACACAGAACAATCACACTGACACAGAACAATCATACTGACACAGAACAATCACACTGACACAGAACAATCACACTGACACAGAACAATCATACTGACACAGAACAATCACACTGACACAGAACAGTCATACTGACACAGAACAATCATACTGACACAGAACAACCATACTGACACAGAACAATCACACTGACACAGAACAAGTAGTTAACAGGTTTCTGATGTTTAACAGGCAGGTGACGCCACAACAATCATACTGACACAGAACAGTCATTCTGACACATAACAATCATACTGATGCCACAAAAATCATACTGACACAGAACACACACTAGAGATACATCTGGGTCACCACATTATGTAGTGGTTGATGTGATGTTTCGGTTTAGGACCTGTACAGGACACAATTCAGGAGACGTTACATTGGGTCTGACAGGGTTAATATAAGAATAGATATGACTAAGGACTGCTTTCTCAGGATTCTGACGGGGAAGGAGCGGGGAATTTCCCCTTACTTCTTAGACAGTAAGCATGACTTGGGCATAGTAAACAGAATGATCTGTAGCAGGAACCAGAAGTTACAGCTGTACCAGTCTCACTGTCAACTGGGCCACATTGACCCTGTAACAGGAACCAGACAGTCTCACTATCAACTGGGCCACATTGACCCTGTAACAGGAACCAGTCTCACTATCAACTGGGCCACATTGACCCTGTAACAGGAACCAGACAGTCTCACTATCAACTGGCCCACATTGACCCTGTAACAGGAACCAGTCTCACTATCAACTGGGCCACATTGACCCTGTAACAGGAACCAGACAGTCTCACTATCAACTGGGCCACATTGACCCTGTAACAGGAACCAGTCTCACTATCAACTGGGCCACATTGACCCTGTAACAGGAATCAGACAGTCTCACTATCAACTGGGCCACATTGACCCTGTAACAGGAACCAGAACCAGACAGACTCACTATCAACTGGGCCACATTGACCCTGTAACAGGAACCAGTCTCACTATCAACTGGGCCACATTGACCCTGTAACAGGAACCAGTCTCACTATCAACTGGGCCACATTGACCCTGGAACAGGAACCAGACAGTCTCACTATCAACTGGGCCACATTGACCCTGGAACAGGAACCAGTCTCACTATCAACTGGGCCACATTGACCCTGTAACAGGAACCAGACAGTCTCACTATACACTATATAGTATATGAGTTATATAGTATTCTGATTGAATGAGATACAATACACTGTACAGTATATGTGTTATATTGTATTCTGATTGAATGAGATACATTACACAATACAGTATATGAGTTATATAGTAGTCTGATTGAATGAGATACAATACACAATACAGTATATGTTACAGTATATGAGTTATATAGTATTCTGATTGAAAGAGATACATTACAGTATATGTGTTATATAGTATAGTGATTGAATGAGATACAATACACAATACAGTATATGTTTTATATAGTATTCTGATTGAATGAGATACAATACACAATACAGTATATGAGTTATATAGTATTCTGATTGAATGAGATACAATACAGTATATGTGTTATATAGTATAGTGATTGAATGAGATACAATACACAATACAGTATATGTTTTATATAGTATTCTGATTGAATGAGATACAATACACAATACAGTATACGAGTTATATAGTATTCTGATTGAATGAGATACAGTACACAATACAGTATATGTTACAGTATATGAGTTATATAGTATTCTGATTGAATGAGATACATTACAGTATATGTGTTATATAGTATTCTGATTGAATGAGATACATTACAGTATATGTGTTATATAGTATTCTGATTGAATGAGATACATTACAGTATATGTGTTATATAGTATTCTGATTGAATGAGATACATTACAGTATATGAGTTATATAGTATTCTGATTGAATGAGATACATTACAGTATATGTGTTATATAGTATTCTGATTGAATGAGATACAATACACAATACAGTATATGAGTTATATAGTATTCTGATTGAATGAGATACATTACAGTATATGAGTTATATAGTATTCTGATTGAATGAAATACATTACACAATACAGTATATGAGTTATATAGTATTCTGATTGAATGAGATACAGTACACAATACAGTATACGAGTTATATAGTATTCTGATTGAATGAGATACAGTACACAATACAGTATACGAGTTATATAGTATTCTGATTGAATGAGATACAATACACTGTACAGTATATGAGTTATATAGTATTCTGATTGAATGAGATACAGTACACTGTACAGTATATGAGTTATATAGTATTCTGATTGAATGAGATACATTACAGTATATGTGTTATATAGTATTCTGATTGAATGAGATACAATACACATTACAGTATATGTGTTATATTGTATTCTGATTGAATGAGATACAATACACAATACAGTATATGTGTTACATAGTATTCTAATTGAATGAGATACAATACACAATACAGTATATGTGTTACATAGTATTCTGATTGAATGAGATACAATACACAATACAGTATATGTGTTACATAGTATTCTGATTGAATGAGATACAATACACAATACAGTATATGTGTTACATAGTATTCTGATTGAATGAGATACAATACACAATACAGTATATGAGTTATATAGTATTCTGATTGAATGAGATACAATACACTGTACAGTATATGAGTTATATAGTATTCTGATTGAATGAGATACAATACACTGTACAGTATATGAGTTATATAGTATTCTGATTGAATGAGATACATTACAGTATATGAGTTATATAGTATTCTGATTGAATGAGATACAATACACTGTACAGTATATGTGTTATATAGTATTCTGATTGAATGAGATACAGTACACTGTACAGTATATGTGTTACATAGTATTCTGATTGAATGAGATACATTACAGTATATGAGTTATATAGTATTCTGATTGAATGAGATACATTACAGTATATGTGTTATATAGTATTCTGATTGAATGAGATACATTACAGTATATGTGTTATATAGTATAGTGATTGAATGAGATACATTACAGTATATGTGTTATATAGTATTCTGATTGAATGAGATACAGTATTCTGATTTAATATTTATGGTCCTCCACACATTCTTTCAGTGGTGACGACTTCCTGAAGAGCCTCCTCAGTAGAACACCACAGAGGGGAAGTGAAGTCACGCTGGGTGTCGGGGGTTGCAGCTCGGCATCATGGGGGGTGACCACAAGTCAACTACTCTACGTAAGAGACTTGTCTGGGGGCCAATATCCTCACAGCCAAGTCACTGGCCATATCCTCACAGCCAAAGTCACTGGCAATACCCTCACAGCCAAGTCACTGGCCGTGAGGAGAGTGGTTCGTTGTCACGGGCCTGAGGGTGGGGGAGTTGACATGATGTGGAATCCAGCAGCGGCTCTAAATGAGGATGTGAAACCACGTTAACAGACTACTCATAGGTCAAAGGGTTCTTAGTTGATGTCAAGGTGTTGGCTCACACTGATCATGGAGCTTAATAATATAACTTCTCTTCTCTAAATATAACTTGTCTTCTATGAGTCACTTTAGAATCATGAGCAAAACAACTACCAACAGGGAAAGATGACAGGTTGTTATCAAACACACATGAATACCATGGTAACGGAGGGCCATCCTCAACATCAGACTCTTGGTAACGGAGGGCCATCCTCAACATCAGACTCTTGGTAACGGAGGACCATCCTCAACATCAGACTCTTGGTAACGGAGGACCATCCTCAACATCAGACTCTTGGTAACGGAGGGACATCCTCAACATCATCAGACTCTTGGTAACGGAGGGCCATCCTCAACATCAGACTCTTGGTAACGGAGGGACATCCTCAACATCAGACTCTTGGTAACGGAGGGACATCCTCAACATTAGACTCTTGGTAACGGAGGGCCCTCCTCAACATCAGACTCTTGGTAACGGAGGGCCATCCTCAACATTAGACTCTTGGTAACGGAGGGCCATCCTCAACATCAGACTCTTGGTAACGGAGGGCCATCCTCAACATCAGACTCTTGGTAACGGAGGGCCCTCCTCAACATCAGACTCTTGGTAACGGAGGGCCATCCTCAACATCAGACTCTTGGTAACGGAGGGCCCTCCTCAACATCAGACTCTTGGTAACGGAGGGCCCTCCTCATCATCAGACTCTTGGTAACGGAGGGACGTCCTCAACATCATCAGACTCTTGGTAACGGAGGGACCTCCTCAACATCAGACTCTTGGTAACGGAGGGCCCTCCTCAACATCAGACTCTTGGTAACGGAGGGCCCTCCTCAACATTAGACTCTTGGTAACGGAGGGCCCTCCTCAACATCAGACTCTTGGTAACGGAGGGACATCCTCAACATTAGACTCTTGGTAACGGAGGGCCATCCTCAACATCATTAGACTCTTGGTAACGGAGGGCCATCCTCAACATCAGACTCTTGGTAACGGAGGGCCATCCTCAACATTAGACTCTTGGTAACGGAGGGCCATCCTCATCATCAGACTCTTGGTAACGGAGGGACATCCTCAACATCATCAGACTCTTGGTAACGGAGGGACCTCCTCAACATCAGACTCTTGGTAACGGAGGGCCCTCCTCAACATCAGACTCTTGGTAACGGAGGGACATCCTCAACATCATCAGACTCTTGGTAACGGAGGGCCATCCTCAACATTAGACTCTTGGTAACGGAGGATCATCCTCAACATCAGACTCTTGGTAACGGAGGGCCATCCTCAACATCATCAGACTCTTGGTAACGGAGGAACATCCTCAACATCATCAGACTCTTGGTAACGGAGGGCCCTCCTCAACATCATCAGACTCTTGGTAACGGAGGGACATCCTGAACATCATCAGACTCTTGGTAACGGAGGGACATCCTCAACATCATCAGACTCTTGGTAACGGAGGGCCATCCTCATCATTAGACTCTTGGTAACGGAGGAACATCCTCAACATCATCAGACTCTTGGTAACGGAGGGACATCCTCAACATCAGACTCTTGGTAACGGAGGGACATCCTCAACATCAGACTCTTGGTAACGGAGGAACATCCTCAACATCATCAGACTCTTGGTAACGGAGGGCCCTCCTCAACATCATCAGACTCTTGGTAACGGAGGGCCATCCTCAACATCATCAGACTCTTGGTAACGGAGGGCCATCCTCAACATCATCAGACTCTTGGTAACGGAGGGCCCTCCTCAACATCATAAGGCTCTTGATAACGGAGGGACATCCTCAACATCATCCGACTCTTGGTAATGGAGGGACATCCTGAACATCATCAGACTCTTGGTAACGGAGGGCTGTCCTGAACATCATCAGACTCTTGGTAACGGAGGGACATCCTCAACATCATCAGACTCTTGGTAACAGAGGGACATCCTCAACATCATCAGACTCTTGGTAACGGAGGGACATCCTCAACATCATCAGACTCTTGGTAACGGAGGGACATCCTCATCATTAGACTCTTGGTAACGGAGGAACATCCTCAACATCATCAGACTCTTGGTAACGGAGGGACATCCTCAACATCATCAGACTCTTGGTAACGGAGGGACATCCTCAACATCATCAGACTCTTGGTAACGGAGGGCCATCCTCATCATCAGACTCTTGGTAACGGAGGGCCATCCTCAACATCATCAGACTCTTGGTAACGGAGGACCCTCCTCAACATCATCAGACTCTTGGTAACGGAGGAACATCCTCAACATCAGACTCTTGGTAACGGAGGGACATCCTCAACATCAGACTCTTGGTAACGGAGGGACATCCTCAACATCAGACTCTTGGTAACGGAGGGACATCCTCAACATCATCAGACTCTTGGTAATGGAGGGACATCCTCAACATCATCAGCCTCTTGGTAACGGAGGGCCATCCTCAACATCAGACTCTTGGTAACGGAGGGCCATCCTCAACATCAGACTCTTGGTAACAGAGGGCCATCCTCAACATCATCAGCCTCTTGGTAACGGAGGGACATCCTCAACATCATCAGCCTCTTGGTAACGGAGGCCACTCCTCAACATCATCAGCCTCTTGGTAACGGAGGGACATCCTCAACATCATCAGCCTCTTGGTAACGGAGGGCCATCCTCAACATCAGACTCTTGGTAACGGAGGGACATCCTCAACATCATCAGACTCTTGGTAACGGAGGGACATCCTCAACATCATCAGACTCTTGGTAATGGAGGGCCATCCTCAACATCATCAGACTCTTGGTAATGGAGGGCCATCCTCAACATCAGAATCTTGGTAACGGAGGGCCATCCTCATCATCATCAGACTCTTGGTAACGGAGGGCCCTCCTCAACATCATTAGACTCTTGGTAACGGAGGGCCCTCCTCAACATCATCAGACTCTTGGTAACGGAGGGCCATCCTCAACATCATCAGACTCTTGGTAACGGAGGGCCATCCTCAACATCATCAGACTCTTGGTAACGGAGGGCCCTCCTCAACATCATAAGGCTCTTGGTAACGGAGGGACATCCTCAACATCATCAGACTCTTGGTAACGGAGGGACATCCTGAACATCATCAGACTCTTGGTAACGGAGGGCTGTCCTGAACATCATCAGACTCTTGGTAACGGAGGGACATCCTCAACATCATCAGACTCTTGGTAACAGAGGGACATCCTCAACATCATCAGACTCTTGGTAACGGAGGGACATCCTCAACATCATCAGACTCTTGGTAACGGAGGGACATCCTCATCATTAGACTCTTGGTAACGGAGGAACATCCTCAACATCATCAGACTCTTGGTAACGGAGGGACAACCTCAACATCATCAGACTCTTGGTAACGGAGGGACATCCTCAACATCATCAGACTCTTGGTAACGGAGGGCCATCCTCATCATCAGACTCTTGGTAACGGAGGGCCATCCTCAACATCATCAGACTCTTGGTAACGGAGGACCCTCCTCAACATCATCAGACTCTTGGTAACGGAGGAACATCCTCAACATCAGACTCTTGGTAACGGAGGGACATCCTCAACATCAGACTCTTGGTAACGGAGGGACATCCTCAACATCAGACTCTTGGTAACGGAGGGACATCCTCAACATCATCAGACTCTTGGTAATGGAGGGACATCCTCAACATCATCAGCCTCTTGGTAACAGAGGGCCATCCTCAACATCAGACTCTTGGTAACGGAGGGCCATCCTCAACATCAGACTCTTGGTAACGGAGGGCCATCCTCAACATCAGACTCTTGGTAACAGAGGGACATCCTCAACATCAGACTCTTGGTAACGGAGGGACATCCTCAACATCATCAGACTCTTGGTAACGGAGGGCCATCCTCAACATCAGACTCTTGGTAACGGAGGCCACTCCTCAACATCATCAGCCTCTTGGTAACGGAGGGACATCCTCAACATCATCAGCCTCTTGGTAACGGAGGGACATCCTCAACATCATCAGACTCTTGGTAATGGAGGGCCATCCTCAACATCATCAGACTCTTGGTAATGGAGGGCCATCCTCAACATCAGACTCTTGGTAACGGAGGGCCATCCTCATCATCATCGGACTCTTGGTAACGCAAGAACATCCTCAACATCATCAGACTCTTGGTAACGGAGGAACATCCTCAACATCATCAGACTCTTGGTAACGGAGGGCCCTCCTCAACATCATCAGACTCTTGGTAACGGAGGGCCATCCTCAACATCATCAGACTCTTGGTAACGGAGGAACATCCTCAACATCAGATTCTTGGTAAGGGAGGGACATCCTCAACATCATCAGACTCTTGGTAACGGAGGGCCATCCTCATCATCAGACTCTTGGTAACGGAGGGCCCTCCTCAACATCATCAGACTCTTGGTAACGGAGGGACATCCTCAACATCATCAGACTCTTGGTAGAGGAGGGCCATCCTCAACATCAGACTCTTGGTAACGGAGGGCCATCCTCAACATCAGACTCTTGGTAACGGAGGGCCCTCCTCAACATCATCAGACTCTTGGTAACGGAGGGACATCCTCAACATCATCAGACTCTTGGTAACGGAGGGACATCCTCAACATCATCAGACTCTTGGTAACGGAGGGACATCCTCAACATCAGACTCTTGGTAACGGAGGGCCATCCTCAACATCATTAGACTCTTGGTAACGGAGGGCCATCCTCAACATCATCAGACTCTTGGTAACGGAGGGACATCCTCAACATCATCAGACTCTTGGTAACGGAGGGCCATCCTCAACATCATCAGACTCTTGGTAACGGAGGGCCCTCCTCAACATCATCAGACTCTTGGTAACGGAGGGCCATCCTCAACATCATCAGACTCTTGGTAACGGAGGAACATCCTCAACATCAGATTCTTGGTAAGGGAGGGACATCCTCAACATCATCAGACTCTTGGTAACGGAGGGCCATCCTCATCATCAGACTCTTGGTAACGGAGGGCCCTCCTCAACATCATCAGACTCTTGGTAACGGAGGGACATCCTCAACATCATCAGACTCTTGGTAGAGGAGGGCCATCCTCAACATCAGACTCTTGGTAACGGAGGGCCATCCTCAACATCAGACTCTTGGTAACGGAGGGCCCTCCTCAACATCATCAGACTCTTGGTAACGGAGGGCCATCCTTAACATCATCAGACTCTTGGTAACGGAGGGACATCCTCAACATCATCAGACTCTTGGTAACGGAGGGACATCCTCAACATCAGACTCTTGGTAACGGAGGGCCATCCTCAACATCATTAGACTCTTGGTAACGGAGGGCCATCCTCAACATCATCAGACTCTTGGTAACGGAGGGCCATCCTCAACATCATCAGACTCTTGGTAACGGAGGGCCATCCTCAACATCAGACACTTGGTAACGGAGGAACATCCTCAACATCAGACTCTTGGTAACGGAGGGACATCCTCAACATCAGACTCTTGGTAACGGAGGGACATCCTCAACATCAGACTCTTGGTAACGGAGGAACATCCTCAACATCAGACTCTTGGTAACGGAGGGACATCCTCAACATCATCAGACTCTTGGTAACGGAGGGACATCCTCAACATCATTAGACTCTTGGTAACGGAGGGACATCCTCAACATCATCAGACTCTTGGTAACGGAGGGACATCCTCAACATCAGACTCTTGGTAACGGAGGGACATCCTCAACATCAGACTCTTGGTAACGGAGGAACATCCTCAACATCAGACTCTTGGTAACGGAGGGACATCCTCAACATCATCAGACTCTTGGTAACGGAGGGACATCCTCAACATCATTAGACTCTTGGTAACGGAGGGACATCCTCAACATCATCAGACTCTTGGTAACGGAGGGACATCCTCAACATCATCAGACTCTTGGTAACGGAAGGACATCCTCAACATCATTAAACTCTTGGTAACGGAGGGCCATCCTCATCATCAGACTCTTGGTAACGGAAGAACATCCTCAACATAATCAGACTCTTGGTAACGGAGGGCCATCCTCATCATCAGACTCTTGGTAACGGAGGAACATCCTCAACATCATCAGACTCTTGGTAACGGAGGGCCCTCCTCAACATCAGACTCTTGGTAACGGAGGAACATCCTCAACATCATCAGACTCTTGGTAACGGAAGAACATCCTCAACATCATCAGACTCTTGGTAACGGAGGGACATCCTCAACATCATCAGACTCTTGGTAACGGAGGGACATCCTCAACATCATCAGACTCTTGGTAACGGAGGGCCCTCCTCAACATCATCAGACTCTTGGTAACGGAGGGACATCCTCATTATCAGACTCTTGGTAACAGAGGGACATCCTCAACATCAGACTCTTGGTAACGGAGGACCATCCTCAACCTCAGACTCTTGGTAACGGAGGGACATCCTCAACATCATCAGACTCTTGGTAACGGAGGGCCCTCCTCAACATCATCAGACTCTTGGTAACAGAGGGCCCTCCTCAACATCATTATACTCTTGGTAACGGAGGGCCATCCTCAACATCAGACTCTTGGTAACGGAGGGCCCTCCTCAACATCATCAGACTCTTGGTAACGGAGGGACATCCTCAACATCATCAGACTCTTGGTAACGGAGGGCCCTCCTCAACATCATCAGACTCTTGGTAACGGAGGGACATCCTCAACATCATCAGACTCTTGGTAACGGAGGGACATCCTCAACATCATCAGACTCTTTGTAACGGAGGGACATCCTCAACATCATCAGACTCTTGGTAACGGAGGGCCCTCCTCAACATCATCAGACTCTTGCCAACTCATGCAAACCATCAACCAGCAGCCCACTGCTGATTGGTTGTTGGGGTCCCCTGATTGAATAAATCACTAATGGACAATGTTTTTTTCACTTACATCGATATTCGCTACAAGTGAAAGTTCTCAACCCTCTGTTATCGATCAGCTCAATCATCAAACCCAGACCATACCCAGTGATGTGGAAACCATTGGGCCATGTGGTTGAAAGTCCCATTCATCTCTCTCTCTCTGTCTCTCTCTCTCTCTTTCTGTCTGTCTCTCAGTCTCTCTCTCTCTCTCTCTCTGTCTCTCTCTCTCTCTCTCTCTCTCTCTGTCTCTCTCTCTCTCTGTCTCTCTCTGCCTCTCTCTCTGTCTCTCTCTCTCTCTGTCTCTCTCTCTCCCTCTCTCTCTGTCTCTCTCTCTCTCTGTCTCTCTCTCTCTCTGTCTCTCTCTCTCCCTCTCTCTCTGTCTCTCTCTCTCTCTGTCTGTCTCTCTCTCTCTCTGTCTCTCTCTCTCTCTCTGCCTCTGTCTCTCTCTCTCTGCCTCTCTCTCTCTGCCTCTGTCTCTCTCTCTCTGCCTCTGTCTCTCTCTCTCTCTCATTCTTACTTTCACTCTCATATCATCAGCCCCTGCTATGTCTCTGATATGAGTGATCATTTCACCACAGATGCCGCAGCAGGGAAAGTGGGCCAATTCATCTGCTGTTCCGGCCAATCTGAGTTACTATCTGAAAGGGGGAGTTGTTCCATGAAAGAATGGTTTGATCCTCCACCAAAGGAAGGTCCCTCTGATGGATGGGGGTGTGTTGTTCTCTACAGTGCTGTTCTCTACAGTGTTGTTCTCTACAGTGTATAGTGTTGTTCTCTACAGTGCTGTTCTCTACAGTGTTGTTCTCTACAGTGTATAGTGTTGTTCTCTACAGTGCTGTTCTCTACAGTGTATAGTGTTGTTCTCTACAGTGTATAGTGTTGTTCTCTACAGTGCTGTTCTCTACAGTGTTGTTCTCTACAGTGTATAGTGTTGTTCTCTACAGTGCTGTTCTCTACAGTGTACAGTGTTGTTCTCTACAGTGTATAGTGTTGTTCTCTACAGTGCTGTTCTCTACAGTGTATAGTGTTGTTCTCTACAGTGTATAGTGTTGTTCTCTACAGTGTATAGTGTTGTTCTCTACAGTGCTGTTCTCTACAGTGTTGTTCTATACAGTGTATAGTGTTGTTCTCTACAGTGCTGTTCTCTACAGTGTTGTTCTATACAGTGTTGTTCTCTACAGTGTTGTTCTCTACAGTGTTGTTCTCTACAGTGTTGTTCTCTACAGTGTTGTTCTCTACAGTGTACAGTGTTGTTCTCTACAGTGTTGTTCTCTACAGTGTTGTTCTCTATAGTGTTGTTCTCTACAGTGTTGTTCTCTATAGTGTTGTTCTCTACAGTGTATAGTGTTGTTCTCTACAGTGTATAGTGTTGTTCTCTACAGTGTTGTTCTCTACAGTGTTGTTCTCTACAGTGTATAGTGTTGTTCTCTACAGTGTATAGTGTTGTTCTCTACAGTGTATAGTGTTGTTCTCTACAGTGTTGTTCTCTACAGTGTTGTTCTCTACAGTGTTGTTCTCTATAGTGTTGTTCTCTACAGTGTATAGTGTTGTTCTCTACAGTGTTGTTCTCTACAGTGTATAGTGTTGTTCTCTACAGTGTTGTTCTCTACAGTGTATAGTGTTGTTCTCTACAGTGTATAGTGTTGTTCTCTACAGTGTATAGTGTTGTTCTCTACAGTGTTGTTCTATACAGTGTTGTTCTCTACAGTGTTGTTCTCTACAGTGTTGTTCTCTACAGTGTATAGTGTTGTTCTCTACAGTGTTGTTCTCTACAGTGTACAGTGTTGTTCTCTACAGTGTTGTTCTCTACAGTGTATAGTGTTGTTCTCTACAGTGTTGTTCTCTACAGTGTACAGTGTTGTTCTCTACAGTGTTGTTCTCTACAGTGTTGTTCTCTACAGTGTTGTTCTCTACAGTGTTGTTCTCTACAGTGTATAGTGTTGTTCTCTACAGTGTTGTTCTCTACAGTGTATAGTGTTGTTCTCTACAGTGTTGTTCTCTATAGTGTTGTTCTCTACAGTGTTGTTCTCTATAGTGTTGTTCTCTACAGTGTATAGTGTTGTTCTCTACAGTGTATAGTGTTGTTCTCTACAGTGTATAGTGTTGTTCTCTACAGTGTATAGTGTTGTTCTCTACAGTGTTGTTCTCTATAGTGTTGTTCTCTACAGTGTTGTTCTCTACAGTGTATAGTGTTGTTCTCTACAGTGTATAGTGTTGTTCTCTACAGTGTTGTTCTCTACAGTGTTGTTCTCTACAGTGTATAGTGTTGTTCTCTATAGTGTTGTTCTCTACAGTGTTGTTCTCTATAGTGTTGTTCTCTACAGTGTTGTTCTCTACAGTGTTGTTCTCTATAGTGTTGTTCTCTACAGTGTATAGTGTTGTTCTCTATAGTGTTGTTCTCTACAGTGTTGTTCTCTATAGTGTTGTTCTCTACAGTGTATAGTGTTGTTCTCTACAGTGTATAGTGTTGTTCTCTATAGTGTTGTTCTCTACAGTGTTGTTCTCTACAGTGTTGTTCTCTACAGTGTATAGTGTTGTTCTCTACAGTGTTGTTCTCTACAGTGTTGTTCTCTACAGTGTATAGTGTTGTTCTCTACAGTGTTGTTCTCTACAGTGTTGTTCTCTACAGTGTATAGTGTTGTTGTCTACAGTGTTGTTCTCTACAGTGTTGTTCTCTACAGTGTTGTTCTCTACAGTGTTGTTCTCTATAGTGTATAGTGTTGTTCTCTATAGTGTTGTTCTCTACAGTGTATAGTGTTGTT
The DNA here is from genome assembly GCF_029448725.1 of Salvelinus fontinalis. Lineage (NCBI taxonomy): Eukaryota > Metazoa > Chordata > Actinopteri > Salmoniformes > Salmonidae > Salvelinus > Salvelinus fontinalis. The sequence goes on from NW_026601390.1 coordinate 30,869, forward strand.
CTCTACAGTGTATAGTGTTATTCTCTACAGTGTTGTTCTCTACAGTATATAGTGTTGTTCTCTACAGTGTTGTTCTCTACAGTGTATAGTGTTGTTCTCTACAGTGTTGTTCTCTACAGTGTTGTTCTCTACAGTGTATAGTGTTATTCTCTACAGTGTTGTTCTCTACAGTGTATAGTGTTGTTCTCTACAGTGTTGTTCTCTACAGTGTATAGTGTTGTTCTCTACAGTGTTGTTCTCTACAGTGTATAGTGTTGTTCTCTACAGTGTTGTTCTCTACAGTGTTGTTCTCTACAGTGTTGTTCTCTACAGTGCTGTTCTCTACAGTGTTGTTCTCTATAGTGTTGTTCTCTATAGTGTTGTTCTCTACAGTGTTGTTCTCTATAGTGTTGTTCTCTACAGTGTTGTTCTCTACAGTGTTGTTCTCTACAGTGTTGTTCTCTATAGTGTTGTTCTCTACAGTGTTGTTCTCTACAGTGTATAGTGTTGTTCTCTACAGTGTTGTTCTCTACAGTGTATAGTGTTGTTCTCTACAGTGTTGTTCTCTACAGTGTTGTTCTCTACAGTGTATAGTGTTGTTCTCTACAGTGTTGTTCTCTACAGTGTATAGTGTTGTTCTCTACAGTGTTGTTCTCTACAGTGTATAGTGTTGTTCTCTACAGTGTTGTTCTCTACAGTGTTGTTCTCTACAGTGTATAGTGTTGTTCTCTACAGTGTTGTTCTCTACAGTGTATAGTGTTGTTCTCTATAGTGTTGTTCTCTACAGTGTATAGTGTTGTTCTCTACAGTGTATAGTGTTGTTCTCTATAGTGTTGTTCTCTACAGTGTTGTTCTCTATAGTGTTGTTCTCTACAGTGTTGTTCTCTACAGTGTTGTTCTCTACAGTGTTGTTCTCTATAGTGTATAGTGTTGTTCTCTACAGTGTTGTTCTCTACAGTGTATAGTGTTGTTCTCTATAGTGTTGTTCTCTACAGTGTTGTTCTCTACAGTGTATAGTGTTGTTCTCTACAGTGTATAGTGTTGTTCTCTACAGTGTTGTTCTCTACAGTGTATAGTGTTGTTCTCTACAGTGTATAGTGTTGTTCTCTACAGTGTTGTTCTCTATAGTGTTGTTCTCTACAGTGTTGTTCTCTACAGTGTATAGTGTTGTTCTCTACAGTGTATAGTGTTGTTCTCTATAGTGTTGTTCTCTACAGTGTATAGTGTTGTTCTCTACAGTGTTGTTCTCTACAGTGTTGTTCTCTACAGTGTTGTTCTCTACAGTGTTGTTCTCTACAGTGTTGTTCTCTATAGTGTTGTTCTCTACAGTGTATAGTGTTGTTCTCTACAGTGTATAGTGCTGTTCTCTACAGTGTTGTTCTCTACAGTGTTGTTCTCTACAGTGTTGTTCTCTACAGTGTTGTTCTCTACAGTGTATAGTGTTGTTCTCTACAGTGTTGTTCTCTACAGTGTTGTTCTCTACAGTGTATAGTGTTGTTCTCTACAGTGTATAGTGTTGTTCTCTACAGTGTTGTTCTCTACAGTGTTGTTCTCTACAGTGTATAGTGTTGTTCTCTACAGTGCTGTTCTCTACAGTGCTGTTCTCTACAGTGTATAGTGTTGTTCTCTACAGTGTTGTTCTCTACAGTGCTGTTCTCTACAGTGTATAGTGTTGTTCTCTACAGTGTTGTTCTCTACAGTGTATAGTGTTGTTCTCTACAGTGTTGTTCTCTACAGTGTTGTTCTCTACAGTGTATAGTGTTGTTCTCTACAGTGCTGTTCTCTACAGTGCTGTTCTCTACAGTGTATAGTGTTGTTCTCTACAGTGCTGTTCTCTACAGTGTATAGTGTTGTTCTCTACAGTGTTGTTCTCTACAGTGTTGTTCTCTACAGTGTTGTTCTCTACAGTGTATAGTGTTGTTCTCTACAGTGCTGTTCTCTACAGTGTTGTTCTCTACAGTGCTGTTCTCTACAGTGTATAGTGTTGTTCTCTACAGTGTTGTTCTCTATAGTGTTGTTCTCTACAGTGTTGTTCTCTACAGTGTATAGTGTTGTTCTCTACAGTGTATAGTGTTGTTCTCTACAGTGTATAGTGTTGTTCTCTACAGTGTATAGTGTTGTTCTCTACAGTGTTGTTCTCTACAGTGTATAGTGTTGTTCTCTACAGTGTTGTTCTCTACAGTGTTGTTCTCTACAGTGTTGTTCTCTACAGTGTTGTTCTCTACAGTGTTGTTCTCTACAGTGTATAGTGTTGTTCTCTACAGTGTATAGTGTTGTTCTCTACAGTGCTGTTCTCTACAGTGTATAGTGTTGTTCTCTATAGTGTTGTTCTCTACAGTGTTGTTCTCTATAGTGTTGTTCTCTACAGTGTACAGTGTTGTTCTCTACAGTGTATAGTGTTGTTCTCTACAGTGTTGTTCTCTACAGTGTTGTTCTCTATAGTGTTGTTCTCTACAGTGTAAAGTGTTGTTCTCTACAGTGTATAGTGTTGTTCTCTACAGTGTTGTTCTCTACAGTGTTGTTCTCTACAGTGTTGTTCTCTACAGTGTTGTTCTCTACAGTGTATAGTGTTGTTCTCTATAGTGTTGTTCTCTACAGTGTTGTTCTCTATAGTGTTGTTCTCTACAGTGTTGTTCTCTACAGTGTTGTTCTCTACAGTGTTGTTCTCTACAGTGTTGTTCTCTACAGTGTATAGTGTTGTTCTCTATAGTGTTGTTCTCTACAGTGTTGTTCTCTACAGTGTTGTTCTCTATAGTGTTGTTCTCTACAGTGTTGTTCTCTACAGTGTACAGTGTTGTTCTCTACAGTGTATAGTGTTGTTCTCTACAGTGTTGTTCTCTACAGTGTATAGTGTTGTTCTCTACAGTGTATAGTGTTGTTCTCTACAGTGTATAGTGTTGTTCTCTACAGTGTTGTTCTCTACAGTGTTGTTCTATACAGTGTATAGTGTTGTTCTCTACAGTGTTGTTCTCTACAGTGTTGTTCTCTACAGTGTATAGTGTTGTTCTCTACAGTGTTGTTCTCTACAGTGTTGTTCTCTACAGTGTTGTTCTCTACAGTGTATAGTGTTGTTCTCTACAGTGTTGTTCTCTATAGTGTTGTTCTCTACAGTGTTGTTCTCTATAGTGTTGTTCTCTACAGTGTTGTTCTCTACAGTGTACAGTGTTGTTCTCTACAGTGTATAGTGTTGTTCTCTACAGTGTATAGTGTTGTTCTCTACAGTGTATAGTGTTGTTCTCTACAGTGTATAGTGTTGTTCTCTACAGTGTTGTTCTCTACAGTGTTGTTCTATACAGTGTATAGTGTTGTTCTCTACAGTGTTGTTCTCTACAGTGTTGTTCTCTACAGTGTATAGTGTTGTTCTCTACAGTGTTGTTCTCTACAGTGTTGTTCTCTACAGTGTTGTTCTCTACAGTGTATAGTGTTGTTCTCTACAGTGTATAGTGTTGTTCTCTACAGTGTATAGTGTTGTTCTCTACAGTGTATAGTGTTGTTCTCTACAGTGTATAGTGTTGTTCTCTACAGTGTATAGTGTTGTTCTCTACAGTGTATAGTGTTGTTCTCTACAGTGTATAGTGTTGTTCTCTACAGTGTTGTTCTCTACAGTGTTGTTCTCTACAGTGTATAGTGTTGTTCTCTACAGTGTATAGTGTTGTTCTCTATAGTGTTGTTCTCTACAGTGTATAGTGTTGTTCTCTACAGTGTATAGTGTTGTTCTCTACAGTGTTGTTCTCTACAGTGTATAGTGTTGTTCTCTACAGTGTTGTTCTCTACAGTGTATAGTGTTGTTCTCTACAGTGTTGTTCTCTATAGTGTTGTTCTCTATAGTGTTGTTCTCTACAGTGTATAGTGTTGTTCTCTACAGTGTATAGTGTTGTTCTCTACAGTGTATAGTGTTGTTCTCTACAGTGTATAGTGTTGTTCTCTACAGTGTATAGTGTTGTTCTCTACAGTGTATAGTGTTGTTCTCTACAGTGTATAGTGTTGTTCTCTACAGTGTTGTTCTCTACAGTGTTGTTCTCTACAGTGTTGTTCTCTACAGTGTTGTTCTCTACAGTGTTGTTCTCTACAGTGTATAGTGTTGTTCTCTACAGTGTATAGTGTTGTTCTCTACAGTGTATAGTGCTGTTCTCTACAGTGTATAGTGTTGTTCTCTACAGTGTATAGTGTTGTTCTCTACAGTGTATAGTGTTGTTCTCTACAGTGTATAGTGTTGTTCTCTACAGTGTATAGTGTTGTTCTCTACAGTGTTGTTCTCTACAGTGTTGTTCTCTACAGTGTATAGTGTTGTTCTCTACAGTGTATAGTGTTGTTCTCTACAGTGTACAGTGTTGTTCTCTACAGTGTATAGTGTTGTTCTCTACAGTGTATAGTGTTGTTCTCTACAGTGTATAGTGTTGTTCTCTACAGTGTTGTTCTCTACAGTGTATAGTGTTGTTCTCTACAGTGCTGTTCTCTACAGTGTTGTTCTCTACAGTGTATAGTGTTGTTCTCTACAGTGTTGTTCTCTACAGTGTTGTTCTCTACAGTGTTGTTCTCTACAGTGTTGTTCTCTACAGTGTTGTTCTCTACAGTGTTGTTCTCTACAGTGTATAGTGTTGTTCTCTACAGTGTTGTTCTCTACAGTGTTGTTCTCTATAGTGTTGTTCTCTACAGTGTTGTTCTCTACAGTGTTGTTCTCTACAGTGTTGTTCTCTACAGTGTATAGTGTTGTTCTCTACAGTGTTGTTCTCTACAGTGTTGTTCTCTATAGTGTTGTTCTCTACAGTGTTGTTCTCTACAGTGTTGTTCTCTATAGTGTTGTTATCTACAGTGTATAGTGTTGTTCTCTACAGTGTATAGTGTTGTTCTCTACAGTGTTGTTCTCTACAGTGTTGTTCTCTACAGTGTTGTTCTCTACAGTGTATAGTGTTGTTCTCTACAGTGCTGTTCTCTACAGTGTTGTTCTCTATAGTGTTGTTCTCTACAGTGTTGTTCTCTACAGTGTTGTTCTCTACAGTGTTGTTCTCTATAGTGTATAGTGTTGTTCTCTACAGTGTTGTTCTCTACAGTGTATAGTGTTGTTCTCTACAGTGTATAGTGTTGTTCTCTACAGTGTTGTTCTCTATAGTGTATAGTGTTGTTCTCTACAGTGTTGTTCTCTACAGTGTATAGTGTTGTTCTCTACAGTGCTGTTCTCTACAGTGTTGTTCTCTACAGTGTTGTTCTCTACAGTGTTGTTCTCTACAGTGTTGTTCTCTATAGTGTATAGTGTTGTTCTCTACAGTGTTGTTCTCTACAGTGTATAGTGTTGTTCTCTACAGTGTATAGTGTTGTTCTCTACAGTGTTGTTCTCTATAGTGTATAGTGTTGTTCTCTACAGTGTTGTTCTCTACAGTGTATAGTGTTGTTCTCTACAGTGCTGTTCTCTACAGTGTTGTTCTCTACAGTGTTGTTCTCTACAGTGTTGTTCTCTACAGTGTTGTTCTCTACAGTGTTGTTCTCTACAGTGTTGTTCTCTATAGTGTATAGTGTTGTTCTCTACAGTGTTGTTCTCTACAGTGTATAGTGTTGTTCTCTACAGTGTATAGTGTTGTTCTCTACAGTGTTGTTCTCTATAGTGTATAGTGTTGTTCTCTACAGTGTTGTTCTCTACAGTGTATAGTGTTGTTCTCTACAGTGCTGTTCTCTACAGTGTTGTTCTCTACAGTGTTGTTCTCTACAGTGTTGTTCTCTACAGTGTTGTTCTCTATAGTGTATAGTGTTGTTCTCTACAGTGTTGTTCTCTACAGTGTATAGTGTTGTTCTCTACAGTGTATAGTGTTGTTCTCTACAGTGTTGTTCTCTATAGTGTATAGTGTTGTTCTCTACAGTGTTGTTCTCTACAGTGTATAGTGTTGTTCTCTACAGTGCTGTTCTCTACAGTGTTGTTCTCTACAGTGTTGTTCTCTACAGTGTTGTTCTCTACAGTGTTGTTCTCTACAGTGTACAGTGTTGTTCTCTACAGTGTATAGTGTTGTTCTCTACAGTGTTGTTCTCTACAGTGTTGTTCTCTACAGTGTTGTTCTCTACAGTGTTGTTCTCTACAGTGTTGTTCTCTACAGTGTTGTTCTCTACAGTGTATAGTGTTGTTCTCTACAGTGTTGTTCTCTACAGTGTATAGTGTTGTTCTCTACAGTGTACAGTGTTGTTCTCTACAGTGTATAGTGTTGTTCTCTATAGTGTTGTTCTCTACAGTGTATAGTGTTGTTCTCTACAGTGTTGTTCTCTACAGTGTTGTTCTCTACAGTGTATAGTGTTGTTCTCTACAGTGTATAGTGTTGTTCTCTACAGTGTATAGTGTTGTTCTCTATAGTGTTGTTCTCTACAGTGTATAGTGTTGTTCTCTACAGTGTTGTTCTCTACAGTGTATAGTGTTGTTCTCTACAGTGTATAGTGTTGTTCTCTACAGTGTATAGTGTTGTTCTCTACAGTGTATAGTGTTGTTCTCTACAGTGTTGTTCTCTACAGTGTATAGTGTTGTTCTCTACAGTGCTGTTCTCTACAGTGTTGTTCTCTACAGTGTTGTTCTCTATAGTGTTGTTCTCTACAGTGTTGTTCTCTATAGTGTATAGTGTTGTTCTATATAGTGTTGTTCTCTACAGTGTTGTTCTCTACAGTGTATAGTGTTGTTCTCTACAGTGTATAGTGTTGTTCTCTACAGTGTTGTTCTCTATAGTGTTGTTCTCTACAGTGTATAGTGTTGTTCTCTACAGTGTATAGTGTTGTTCTCTATAGTGTTGTTCTCTACAGTGTTGTTCTCTATAGTGTTGTTCTCTACAGTGTATAGTGTTGTTCTCTACAGTGTATAGTGTTGTTCTCTATAGTGTTGTTCTCTACAGTGTTGTTCTCTATAGTGTTGTTCTCTACAGTGTATAGTGTTGTTCTCTATAGTGTTGTTCTCTACAGTGTATAGTGTTGTTCTCTACATAGTTGTTCTCTACAGTGTTGTTCTCTACAGTGTTGTTCTCTACAGTGTATAGTGTTGTTCTCTACAGTGCTGTTCTCTACAGTGTTGTTCTCTACAGTGTATAGTGTTGTTCTCTACAGTGTTGTTCTCTACAGTGTTGTTCTCTACAGTGTATAGTGTTGTTCTCTATAGTGTTGTTCTCTACAGTGTTGTTCTCTACAGTGTTGTTCTCTACAGTGTTGTTCTCTACAGTGTTGTTCTCTACAGTGCTGTTCTCTACAGTGTTGTTCTCTATAGTGTTGTTCTCTATAGTGTTGTTCTCTACAGTGTTGTTCTCTATAGTGTTGTTCTCTACAGTGTTGTTCTCTATAGTGTATAGTGTTGTTCTCTACAGTGTTGTTCTCTACAGTGTATAGTGTTGTTCTCTACAGTGTTGTTCTCTACAGTGTTGTTCTCTACAGTGTATAATGTTGTTCTCTATAGTGTTGTTCTCTACAGTGTTGTTCTCTACAGTGTATAGTGTTGTTCTCTATAGTGTTGTTCTCTACAGTGTATAGTGTTGTTCTCTACAGTGTATAGTGTTGTTCTCTACAGTGTTGTTCTCTACAGTGTATAGTGTTGTTCTCTACAGTGTATAGTGTTGTTCTCTACAGTGTTGTTCTCTACAGTGTTGTTCTCTACAGTGTTGTTCTCTACAGTGTATAGTGTTGTTCTCTACAGTGTATAGTGTTGTTCTCTATAGTGTTGTTCTCTACAGTGTATAGTGTTGTTCTCTACAGTGTTGTTCTCTACAGTGTTGTTCTCTACAGTGTTGTTCTCTACAGTGTTGTTCTCTACAGTGTTGTTCTCTACAGTGTATAGTGTTGTTCTCTACAGTGTATAGTGTTGTTCTCTATAGTGTTGTTCTCTACAGTGTATAGTGTTGTTCTCTACAGTGTTGTTCTCTACAGTGTTGTTCTCTACAGTGTTGTTCTCTACAGTGTATAGTGTTGTTCTCTACAGTGTTGTTCTCTACAGTGTTGTTCTCTACAGTGTTGTTCTCTACAGTGTTGTTCTCTACAGTGTATAGTGTTGTTCTCTACAGTGTTGTTCTCTACAGTGTTGTTCTCTACAGTGTTGTTCTCTACAGTGTATAGTGTTATTCTCTACAGTGTATAGTGTTGTTCTCTACAGTGTATAGTGTTGTTCTCTACAGTGTATAGTGTTGTTCTCTACAGTGTTGTTCTCTACAGTGTTGTTCTCTACAGTGTATAGTGTTGTTCTCTATAGTGTTGTTCTCTACAGTGTATAGTGTTGTTCTCTATAGTGTTGTTCTCTATAGTGTTGTTCTCTACAGTGTATAGTGTTGTTCTCTACAGTGTTGTTCTCTACAGTGTTGTTCTCTACAGTGTATAGTGTTGTTCTCTACAGTGTATAGTGTTGTTCTCTACAGTGTATAGTGTTGTTCTCTACAGTGTATAGTGTTGTTCTCTACAGTGTTGTTCTCTACAGTGTTGTTCTCTATAGTGTTGTTCTCTACAGTGTATAGTGTTGTTCTCTACAGTGTATAGTGTTGTTCTCTACAGTGTTGTTCTCTACAGTGTATAGTGTTGTTCTCTACAGTGTATAGTGTTGTTCTCTACAGTGTTGTTCTCTACAGTGTTGTTCTCTACAGTGTTGTTCTCTACAGTGTATAGTGTTGTTCTCTACAGTGTATAGTGTTGTTCTCTATAGTGTTGTTCTCTACAGTGTATAGTGTTGTTCTCTACAGTGTTGTTCTCTACAGTGTATAGTGTTGTTCTCTACAGTGTTGTTCTCTACAGTGTTGTTCTCTACAGTGTATAGTGTTATTCTCTACAGTGTATAGTGTTGTTCTCTACAGTGTATAGTGTTGTTCTCTACAGTGTTGTTCTCTACAGTGTATAGTGTTGTTCTCTACAGTGCTGTTCTCTACAGTGTTGTTCTCTACAGTGTATAGTGTTGTTCTCTACAGTGTTGTTCTCTACAGTGTTGTTCTCTACAGTGTTGTTCTCTACAGTGTATAGTGTTGTTCTCTACAGTGTATAGTGTTGTTCTCTATAGTGTTGTTCTCTACAGTGTATAGTGTTGTTCTCTACAGTGTTGTTCTCTACAGTGTATAGTGTTGTTCTCTACAGTGTTGTTCTCTACAGTGTTGTTCTCTACAGTGTATAGTGTTATTCTCTACAGTGTATAGTGTTGTTCTCTACAGTGTATAGTGTTGTTCTCTACAGTGTTGTTCTCTACAGTGTATAGTGTTGTTCTCTACAGTGCTGTTCTCTACAGTGTTGTTCTCTACAGTGTATAGTGTTGTTCTCTACAGTGTTGTTCTCTACAGTGTTGTTCTCTACAGTGTTGTTCTCTACAGTGTTGTTCTCTACAGTGTATAGTGTTGTTCTCTACAGTGTTGTTCTCTACAGTGTTGTTCTCTACAGTGTATAGTGTTATTCTCTACAGTGTATAGTGTTGTTCTCTACAGTGTATAGTGTTGTTCTCTACAGTGTTGTTCTCTACAGTGTATAGTGTTGTTCTCTACAGTGCTGTTCTCTACAGTGTTGTTCTCTACAGTGTATAGTGTTGTTCTCTACAGTGTGCAGTGTTGTTCTCTACAGTGTTGTTCTCTACAGTGTTGTTCTCTACAGTGTATAGTGTTGTTCTCTACAGTGCTGTTCTCTACAGTGTTGTTCTCTACAGTGTTGTTCTCTACAGTGTTGTTCTCTACAGTGTATAGTGTTGTTCTCTACAGTGTATAGTGTTGTTCTCTACAGTGTTGTTCTCTACAGTGTTGTTCTCTACAGTGTATAGTGTTGTTCTCTACAGTGTTGTTCTCTACAGTGTATAGTGTTGTTCTCTACAGTGTTGTTCTCTACAGTGTTTTTCTCTACAGTGTTGTTCTCTACAGTGTATAGTGTTGTTCTCTACAGTGTATAGTGTTGTTCTCTACAGTGTATAGTGTTGTTCTCTACAGTGTTGTTCTCTACAGTGTATAGTGTTGTTCTCTACAGTGTATAGTGTTGTTCTCTACAGTGTATAGTGTTGTTCTCTATAGTGTTGTTCTCTACAGTGTTGTTCTCTACAGTGTATAGTGTTGTTCTCTACAGTGTGCAGTGTTGTTCTCTACAGTGTTGTTCTCTACAGTGTTGTTCTCTACAGTGTATAGTGTTGTTCTCTACAGTGTTGTTCTCTACAGTGTTGTTCTCTACAGTGTTGTTCTCTACAGTGTTGTTCTCTACAGTGTTGTTCTCTACAGTGTTGTTCTCTATAGTGTTGTTCTCTACAGTGTTGTTCTCTACAGTGTATAGTGTTGTTCTCTATAGTGTATAGTGTTGTTCTCTACAGTGTATAGTGTTGTTCTCTACAGTGTATAGTGTTGTTCTCTACAGTGTATAGTGTTGTTCTCTACAGTGTATAGTGTTGTTCTCTACAGTGTATAGTGTTGTTCTCTACAGTGTATAGTGTTGTTCTCTACAGTGTTGTTCTCTATAGTGTTGTTCTCTACAGTGTATAGTGTTTTTCTCTACAGTGTATAGTGTTGTTCTCTATAGTGTTGTTCTCTACAGTGTTGTTCTCTATAGTGTTGTTCTCTACAGTGTATAGTGTTGTTCTCTACAGTGTATAGTGTTGTTCTCTACAGTGTATAGTGTTGTTCTCTATAGTGTTGTTCTCTACAGTGTATAGTGTTGTTCTCTACAGTGTTGTTCTCTACAGTGTATAGTGTTGTTCTCTACAGTGTATAGTGTTGTTCTCTACAGTGTATAGTGTTGTTCTCTACAGTGTATAGTGTTGTTCTCTATAGTGTTGTTCTCTACAGTGTATAGTGTTGTTCTCTACAGTGCTGTTCTCTACAGTGTTGTTCTCTACAGTGTTGTTCTCTATAGTGTTGTTCTCTACAGTGTTGTTCTCTATAGTGTATAGTGTTGTTCTCTATAGTGTTGTTCTCTACAGTGTTGTTCTCTACAGTGTATAGTGTTGTTCTCTACAGTGTATAGTGTTGTTCTCTACAGTGTTGTTCTCTATAGTGTTGTTCTCTACAGTGTATAGTGTTGTTCTCTACAGTGTATAGTGTTGTTCTCTATAGTGTTGTTCTCTACAGTGTTGTTCTCTATAGTGTTGTTCTCTACAGTGTATAGTGTTGTTCTCTACAGTGTATAGTGTTGTTCTCTATAGTGTTGTTCTCTACAGTGTATAGTGTTGTTCTCTACAGTGTTGTTCTCTACAGTGTTGTTCTCTACAGTGTTGTTCTCTACAGTGTATAGTGTTGTTCTCTACAGTGCTGTTCTCTACAGTGTTGTTCTCTACAGTGTATAGTGTTGTTCTCTACAGTGTTGTTCTCTACAGTGTTGTTCTCTACAGTGTATAGTGTTGTTCTCTATAGTGTTGTTCTCTACAGTGTTGTTCTCTACAGTGTTGTTCTCTACAGTGTTGTTCTCTACAGTGTTGTTCTCTACAGTGCTGTTCTCTACAGTGTTGTTCTCTATAGTGTTGTTCTCTATAGTGTTGTTCTCTACAGTGTTGTTCTCTATAGTGTTGTTCTCTACAGTGTTGTTCTCTATAGTGTATAGTGTTGTTCTCTACAGTGTTGTTCTCTACAGTGTATAGTGTTGTTCTCTACAGTGTTGTTCTCTACAGTGTTGTTCTCTACAGTGTATAATGTTGTTCTCTATAGTGTTGTTCTCTACAGTGTTGTTCTCTACAGTGTATAGTGTTGTTCTCTATAGTGTTGTTCTCTACAGTGTATAGTGTTGTTCTCTACAGTGTATAGTGTTGTTCTCTACAGTGTTGTTCTCTACAGTGTATAGTGTTGTTCTCTACAGTGTATAGTGTTGTTCTCTACAGTGTTGTTCTCTACAGTGTTATTCTCTACAGTGTTGTTCTCTACAGTGTATAGTGTTGTTCTCTACAGTGTATAGTGTTGTTCTCTATAGTGTTGTTCTCTACAGTGTATAGTGTTGTTCTCTACAGTGTTGTTCTCTACAGTGTTGTTCTCTACAGTGTTGTTCTCTACAGTGTTGTTCTCTACAGTGTTGTTCTCTACAGTGTATAGTGTTGTTCTCTACAGTGTATAGTGTTGTTCTCTATAGTGTTGTTCTCTACAGTGTATAGTGTTGTTCTCTACAGTGTTGTTCTCTACAGTGTTGTTCTCTACAGTGTTGTTCTCTACAGTGTATAGTGTTGTTCTCTACAGTGTTGTTCTCTACAGTGTTGTTCTCTACAGTGTTGTTCTCTACAGTGTTGTTCTCTACAGTGTATAGTGTTGTTCTCTACAGTGTTGTTCTCTACAGTGTTGTTCTCTACAGTGTTGTTCTCTACAGTGTATAGTGTTATTCTCTACAGTGTATAGTGTTGTTCTCTACAGTGTATAGTGTTGTTCTCTACAGTGTATAGTGTTGTTCTCTACAGTGTTGTTCTCTACAGTGTTGTTCTCTACAGTGTATAGTGTTGTTCTCTATAGTGTTGTTCTCTACAGTGTATAGTGTTGTTCTCTATAGTGTTGTTCTCTATAGTGTTGTTCTCTACAGTGTATAGTGTTGTTCTCTACAGTGTTGTTCTCTACAGTGTTGTTCTCTACAGTGTATAGTGTTGTTCTCTACAGTGTATAGTGTTGTTCTCTACAGTGTATAGTGTTGTTCTCTACAGTGTATAGTGTTGTTCTCTACAGTGTTGTTCTCTACAGTGTTGTTCTCTATAGTGTTGTTCTCTACAGTGTATAGTGTTGTTCTCTACAGTGTATAGTGTTGTTCTCTACAGTGTTGTTCTCTACAGTGTATAGTGTTGTTCTCTACAGTGTATAGTGTTGTTCTCTACAGTGTTGTTCTCTACAGTGTTGTTCTCTACAGTGTTGTTCTCTACAGTGTATAGTGTTGTTCTCTACAGTGTATAGTGTTGTTCTCTATAGTGTTGTTCTCTACAGTGTATAGTGTTGTTCTCTACAGTGTTGTTCTCTACAGTGTATAGTGTTGTTCTCTACAGTGTTGTTCTCTACAGTGTTGTTCTCTACAGTGTATAGTGTTATTCTCTACAGTGTATAGTGTTGTTCTCTACAGTGTATAGTGTTGTTCTCTACAGTGTTGTTCTCTACAGTGTATAGTGTTGTTCTCTACAGTGCTGTTCTCTACAGTGTTGTTCTCTACAGTGTATAGTGTTGTTCTCTACAGTGTTGTTCTCTACAGTGTTGTTCTCTACAGTGTTGTTCTCTACAGTGTTGTTCTCTACAGTGTATAGTGTTGTTCTCTACAGTGTTGTTCTCTACAGTGTTGTTCTCTACAGTGTATAGTGTTATTCTCTACAGTGTATAGTGTTGTTCTCTACAGTGTATAGTGTTGTTCTCTACAGTGTTGTTCTCTACAGTGTATAGTGTTGTTCTCTACAGTGCTGTTCTCTACAGTGTTGTTCTCTACAGTGTATAGTGTTGTTCTCTACAGTGTGCAGTGTTGTTCTCTACAGTGTTGTTCTCTACAGTGTTGTTCTCTACAGTGTATAGTGTTGTTCTCTACAGTGTTGTTCTCTACAGTGTTGTTCTCTACAGTGTTGTTCTCTACAGTGTTGTTCTCTACAGTGTATAGTGTTGTTCTCTACAGTGTATAGTGTTGTTCTCTACAGTGTTGTTCTCTACAGTGTTGTTCTCTACAGTGTATAGTGTTGTTCTCTACAGTGTTGTTCTCTACAGTGTATAGTGTTGTTCTCTACAGTGTTGTTCTCTACAGTGTTTTTCTCTACAGTGTTGTTCTCTACAGTGTATAGTGTTGTTCTCTACAGTGTATAGTGTTGTTCTCTACAGTGTATAGTGTTGTTCTCTATAGTGTTGTTCTCTACAGTGTATAGTGTTGTTCTCTACAGTGTATAGTGTTGTTCTCTACAGTGTATAGTGTTGTTCTCTATAGTGTTGTTCTCTACAGTGTTGTTCTCTACAGTGTATAGTGTTGTTCTCTACAGTGTGCAGTGTTGTTCTCTACAGTGTTGTTCTCTACAGTGTTGTTCTCTACAGTGTATAGTGTTGTTCTCTACAGTGTTGTTCTCTACAGTGTTGTTCTCTACAGTGTTGTTCTCTACAGTGTTGTTCTCTACAGTGTTGTTCTCTACAGTGTTGTTCTCTATAGTGTTGTTCTCTACAGTGTTGTTCTCTACAGTGTATAGTGTTGTTCTCTATAGTGTATAGTGTTGTTCTCTACAGTGTATAGTGTTGTTCTCTACAGTGTATAGTGTTGTTCTCTACAGTGTATAGTGTTGTTCTCTACAGTGTATAGTGTTGTTCTCTACAGTGTATAGTGTTGTTCTCTACAGTGTATAGTGTTGTTCTCTACAGTGTTGTTCTCTATAGTGTTGTTCTCTACAGTGTATAGTGTTGTTCTCTACAGTGTATAGTGTTGTTCTCTATAGTGTTGTTCTCTACAGTGTTGTTCTCTATAGTGTTGTTCTCTACAGTGTATAGTGTTGTTCTCTACAGTGTATAGTGTTGTTCTCTATAGTGTTGTTCTCTACAGTGTATAGTGTTGTTCTCTACAGTGTTGTTCTCTACAGTGTTGTTCTCTACAGTGTTGTTCTCTACAGTGTATAGTGTTGTTCTCTACAGTGTTGTTCTCTACAGTGTTGTTCTCTACAGTGTTGTTCTCTACAGTGTTGTTCTCTACAGTGCTGTTCTCTACAGTGTTGTTCTCTATAGTGTTGTTCTCTATAGTGTTGTTCTCTACAGTGTTGTTCTCTATAGTGTTGTTCTCTACAGTGTTGTTCTCTACAGTGTTGTTCTCTACAGTGTTGTTCTCTATAGTGTATAGTGTTGTTCTCTACAGTGTTGTTCTCTACAGTGTTGTTCTCTACAGTGTATAGTGTTGTTCTCTATAGTGTTGTTCTCTACAGTGTATAGTGTTGTTCTCTACAGTGTTGTTCTCTACAGTGTTGTTCTCTACAGTGTTGTTCTCTACAGTGTATAGTGTTGTTCTCTACAGTGTTGTTCTCTACAGTGTTGTTCTCTACAGTGTTGTTCTCTACAGTGTATAGTGTTGTTCTCTATAGTGTTGTTCTCTACAGTGTATAGTGTTGTTCTCTACAGTGTTGTTCTCTACAGTGTTGTTCTCTACAGTGTTGTTCTCTACAGTGTATAGTGTTGTTCTCTACAGTGTATAGTGTTGTTCTCTACAGTGTTGTTCTCTACAGTGTATAGTGTTGTTCTCTACAGTGTATAGTATTGTTCTCTACAGTGTATAGTGTTGTTCTCTACAGTGTTGTTCTCTACAGTGTTGTTCTCTACAGTGTATAGTGTTGTTCTCTACAGTTTTGTTCTCTACAGTGTTGTTCTCTACAGTGTATAGTGTTGTTCTCTACAGTGTATAGTGTTGTTCTCTACAGTGTTGTTCTCTACAGTGTTGTTCTCTACAGTGTATAGTGTTGTTCTCTACAGTGTTGTTCTCTACAGTGTTGTTCTCTACAGTGTTGTTCTCTACAGTGTATAGTGTTATTCTCTACAGTGTATAGTGTTGTTCTCTACAGTGTATAGTGTTGTTCTCTACAGTGTTGTTCTCTACAGTGTATAGTGTTGTTCTCTATAGTGTTGTTCTCTACAGTGTATAGTGTTGTTCTCTACAGTGTTGTTCTCTACAGTGTTGTTCTCTACAGTGTTGTTCTCTACAGTGTTGTTCTCTACAGTGTTGTTCTCTACAGTGTTGTTCTCTACAGTATATAGTGTTGTTCTCTACAGTGTTGTTCTCTACAGTGTTGTTCTCTACAGTGTTGTTCTCTACAGTGTATAGTGTTGTTCTCTACAGTGTTGTTCTCTACAGTGTATAGTGTTGTTCTCTACAGTGTATAGTGTTGTTCTCTACAGTGTATAGTGTTGTTCTCTACAGTGTATAGTGTTGTTCTCTACAGTGTATAGTGTTGTTCTCTACAGTGTATAGTGTTGTGTTGTTTTCTACATGATGGTCCTGTACGTCCCACGTCTTAGTGATGAAAGCGGGGAGAACATGCCATGGCTCGGGTGGCTGGAGACCCTGAGTATCTTCTTGACCTTCCTGTGACCCCTGGTGTTGTAGCTGTCCTGGAGGGCAGTCAGTGTGCTGGAGACCCTGAGTATCTTCTTGACCTTCCTGCGACCCCTGGTGTTGTAGCTGTTGTAGCTGTCCTGGAGGGCAGTCAGTGTGCTGGAGACCCTGAGTATCTTCTTGACCTTCCTGTGACCCCTGGTGTTGTAGCTGTCCTGGAGGGCAGTCAGTGTGCTGGAGACCCTGATTATTTTCTTGACCTTCCTGCGACCCCTGGTGTTGTAGCTGTCCTGGAGGGCAGTCAGTGTGCTGGAGACCCTGAGTATCTTCTTGACCTTCCTGTGACCCCTGGTGTTGTAGCTGTCCTGGAGGGAAGTCAGTGTGCTGGAGACCCTGAGTATCTTCTTGACCTTCCTGCGACCCCTGGTGCTGTAGCTGTCCTGGAGGGCAGTCAGTGTGCTGGAGTCCCTGATTATCTTCTTGACCTTCCTGCGACCCCTGGTGTTGTAGCTGTCCTGGAGGGCAGTCAGTGTGCTGGAGACCCTGAGTAACTTCTTGACCTTCCTGCGACCCCTGGTGTTGTAGCTGTCCTGGAGGGCAGTCAGTGGAACGTTTGGCTGAGCGTATCACCCTCTGTGGCGCCGTGCGGTCCACGGGGGTGTAGTTTCCAGGCTGTGATGTAGCCTGACACTGTGCTCTCGATGGTGCTCCTGTAGAACACTGTGAGGTCCCTTTCTTCAGCATCCTGAGTCACTGTCGTGCCTTCTTCGCCACGGTGTCCGTGTGGTATGACCATTTCAACTGCTCAGAGATGGGTACGCCAAGGAACTTGACGTTTTTGACCATCTCCACGGCGGCCCCGTTAATGAGGATGGGGGCGGGCCCAGCCTGGTTCCTCCTGAAGTCCACGTTCATCTCTTTTGTTTTGCTGACGTTGAGGGAGATGTTGTTTACCTGGCACCACGCCGTCAGAGTGCCTACCTCCTCCCTGTAGGCCGTCTCGTCGTTGTTGGTAATCAGGCCTACCACTGTCTCGTCATTGTTGGTAATCAGGCCTACCACCGTCTCGTCATTGTTGGTAATCAGGCCTACCACTGTCTCGTCATTGTTGGTAATCAGGCCTACCACTGTCTCGTCATTGTTGGTAATCAGGCCTACCACTGTCTCGTCATTGTTGGTAATCAGGCCTACCACTGTCTCATCATTGTTGGTAATCAGGCCTACCACTGTCTCGTCATTGTTGGTAATCAGGCCTACCACTGTCTCGTCATTGTTGGTAATCAGGCCTACCACCGTCATGTCGTTGATGGTAATCAGGCCTACCACTGTCTCGTCGTTGATGGTAATCAGGCCTACCACTGTCTCGTCATTGTTGGTAATCAGGCCTACAACTGTCTCGTCATTGTTGGTAATCAGGCCTACAACTGTCTCGTCATTGTTGGTAATCAGGCCTACAACTGTCTCGTCATTGTTGGTAATCAGGCCTACAACTGTCTCGTCATTGTTGGTAATCAGGCCTACAACTGTCTCGTCATTGTTGGTAATCAGGCCTACCACTGTCTCGTCATTGTTGGTAATCAGGCCTACAACTGTCTCGTCATTGTTGGTAATCAGGCCTACAACTGTCTCGTCATTGTTGGTAATCAGGCCTACAACTGTCTCGTCATTGTTGGTAATCAGGCCTACTACTGTCTCGTCATTGTTGGTAATCAGGCCTACAACTGTCTCGTCATTGTTGGTAATCAGGCCTACAACTGTCTCGTCATTGTTGGTAATCAGGCCTACAACTGTCTCGTCATTGTTGGTAATCAGGCCTACAACTGTCTCGTCATTGTTGGTAATCAGGCCTACCACTGTCATGTCATTGTTGGTGATCAGGCCTACCACTGTCTCGTCATTGTTGGTAATCAGGCCTACCACTGTCATGTCATTGTTGGTGATCAGGCCTACCACTGTCTCGTCATTGTTGGTGATCAGGCCTACCACTGTCTCGTCATTGTTGGTAATCAGGCCTACCACTGTCTCGTCATTGTTGGTAATCAGGCCTACAACTGTCTCGTCATTGTTGGTAATCAGGCCTACCACTGTCTCGTCATTGTTGGTAATCAGGCCTACCACTGTCTCGTCATTGTTGGTAATCAGGCCTACCACTGTCTCGTCATTGTTGGTAATCAGGCCTACCACTGTCTCGTCATTGTTGGTAATCAGGCCTACCACTGTCATGTCGTTGTTGGTAATCAGGCCTACCACTGTCATGTCATTGTTGGTAATCAGGCCTACCACTGTCTCGTCATTGTTGGTAATCAGGCCTACCACTATCTCGTCATTGTTGGTAATCAGGCCTACCACTGTCTCATCGTTGTTGGTAATCAGGCCTACCACTGTCTCGTCATTGTTGGTAATCAGGCCTACCACTGTCTCGTCATTGTTGGTAATCAGGCCTACCACTGTCTCGTCATTGTTGGTAATCAGGCCTACCACCGTCTCGTCATTGTTGGTAATCAGGCCTACCACCGTCTCGTTGTTGGTAATCAGGCCTACCACCGTCTCGTTGTTGGTAATCAGGCCTACCACCGTCTCGTTGTTGGTAATCGGGCCTACCACTGTCTCGTCATTTTTGGTAATCAGGCCTACCACCGTCTCGTCATTGTTGGTAATCAGGCCTACCACCGTCTCGTCATTGTTGGTAATCAGGCCTACCACCGTCTCGTCATTGTTGGTAATCAGGCCTACCACCGTCTCGTCATTGTTGGTAATCAGGCCTACCACCGTCTCGTCATTGTTGGTAATCAGGCCTACCACTGTCTCATCGTTGTTGGTAATCAGGCCTACCACTGTCTCGTCATTGCTGGTAATCAGGCCTACCACTGTCTCGTCATTGTTGGTAATCAGGCCTACCACTGTCTCGTCATTGTTGGTAATCAGGCCTACCACTGTCTCGTTGTTGGTAATCAGGCCTACCACCGTCTCGTCATTGTTGGTAATCAGGCCTACCACCGTCATGTCGTCAGCAACTTGATGATGGAGTTGGAACTGTGTGAGGCCTGTCAGTCGTCAGTATACAGAGAGTATTGGATGGGACTGACGACTCACCCTTGTGGCGCCCCCGTGTTGAAAATCAGCTTGAAGGAGGTAATGTTGCCCAACTTGACCCCCTGGGGGCAGCCTGTCAGGAAGTCCAGGACCCAGTTGCAGAGGGAGGAGTTCAGTCTCAGGGCCATGAACTTTGTGGTAAGTTTGGAGGGCACTATGGTGTTGAAGGCCGAGTTGTAGTTTGCATCCCTTTTGTCCAGGTGGGCGAGGGCAGTGTGCAGTGTAATGGCATTGTCAGTGGATCTGTCATGGCGGTAGGCCAATTAGAGAGGGTAGAGTGTGTTGGGGAGGGAGGAGGTGATATGGTCTTTGACTAGCCTCTCGAATCACTTCATGATGACGGAGATGAGCGGGTCGGTAGTCAGTCAGTTCAGTTACTTTCCCTTTCTTGAAGCAGGGGGATGATAGTGGACATCTTGAAGCAGGGGGATGATAGTGGACATCTTGAAGCAGGGGGATGATAGTGGACATCTTGAAGCAGGGGGATGATAGTGGACATCTGGAAGCAGGGGGATGATAGTGGACATCTTGAAGCAGAGGGATGATAGTGGACATCTTGAAGCAGAGGGATGATAGTGGACATCTTGAAGCAGAGGGATGATAGTGGACATCTTGAAGCAGGGGGATGATAGTGGACATCTTGGAGCAGGGGGATGATAGTGGACATCTTGAAGCAGGGGGATGATAGTGGACATCTGGAAGCAGGGGGATGATAGTGGACATCTTGAAGCAGAGGGATGATAGTGGACATCTTGAAGCAGGGGGATGATAGTGGACATCTTGAAGCAGGGGGATGATAGAGGACATCTTGAAGCAGGGGGATGATAGTGGACATCTTGAAGCAGGGGGATGATAGAGGACATCTTGGAGCAGGGGGATGATAGAGGACATCTGGAAGCAGGGGGATGATAGTGGACATCTTGAAGCAGAGGGATGATAGTGGACATCTTGAAGCAGGGGGATGATAGTGTCTTTACCAGTGTCAGCCACAAACTTCCTCAGCATGTTCTTGAGCGTTTGATTGAATCTCTCTACGAGCCCATCCGTTTGGGGGTGGTAGGGAGTGGTCCTCAAGCCTTTAATGCCCAGCTGTTGGTGGAGTTGAACCATCAGTCGCGAGGTGAAGTTTGTCCCTTGGTCCGTTAGGATTTCATCTGGGATTCCTACACGAGAGAAGAGCTGAACAAGAGCACTGATTATTTTTGGAGTGGTTATGGAACGGAGTGGGAAGGCTTCTGGGAACCGGGTGGCATAGTCACAAATCACCAATATATACTTGTAACCTGCGCTACTCTTCTCCAAGGGTCCAACAATGTCCATTGCAATTCTCTTGAATGGGGTAGAGATAACTGGCAGTGAACATAGAGGAGCCCGGTCAGACCTACGGACAGCACTGGTTTTCTGGCACGTGGGGCATGACTTGCAGTATGTTTGTACATCAGTATACATGGAGGGCCAAAAGAAACGGGAGCCTAGCCTAAGATAGGTCTTATGTTGCCCTAGATGACCTGCCCATGGAACTGTATGTGCAAGGTTGAGAACAAGTGGTCTACAGGTAGATGGCACCACCAACTTCCTGCTATCTGCCTCTGACCCAAGGTAGAGTATGTGGTTGTCTACCGTGTAAATCCCCCCACATGAAGATTGACTGTCCCCAGCTAAGGCCTTGTCAAACAAACATTTCAAGGTTGCATCAGACTTCTGCAGTGTAGCAAAATTTTGCGGAACATCCCATTGCACCTCTAACCCAGACACATCAGCAACAGGTACAGGGGTTCCCACATACTTCTCAAGACGCCGCTGGCGGCGTGACTTTCTGGGCCCTTTGGTTCCCCCCTCGCACAGACTATCACACAAGTCAGGCAGAGGTTGTAAACCAGCTTTGGCCTGGGCACGAGTGACAACTGAACATGACACCTGAACATCAGACTGGCAAACTGACTGCTCATATAGCTGACCCCCCACACTTCCCAACAGATCAGAGAGTACAGGCACATCCCTCCCCAAAATCATCTCAAAAGGTAGCTTCTCCATTACCCCAACTTTGAGGAGATATTTCTGACCCTGAATCTCAACTGTGAGCTCAGCTGTGGGCTGCTGTGACTGGTCACCATGAACACATTGGATCAGTGTCTGATGACCGTAATCAATATCATTAACAGGTACATTACCTTTTCTGATCAATGACAGGGAACTGCCGGTGTCAATCATTGCAGTAAGACTTTTACCATTTACTTTTACCGGTACCAAGCCTGACCCTTCCCGAGTCTGTCTATTCTGAACACCATCCCCCTCTCTGGGTACATAACAGTAACCTGAGAGCTTGGATTTACGTAGCGGACACATTGAAGCTTTGTGCCCCTGCTGCCGGCAGTAAAAACAGGTCAGACCCCTCCCATCAGAGCAAACTGCATGATCCCTTACCTCCCTCCTCCCAGACACATAACCCCCAGAGTTACCTCCACCATCTCTGGCGTCTCTGATGTCCCGTGTGTCTCTGAGACTCCTTGGAGCGGGTGCTGCAGGTCGTGGTGGGCCCCCTTTACGTGCATTAAGATACTGCAGTGCAAGCTTGGCCGCCATAAGCCCGTCCTTGGGCTCGTGCTCTCTGACCCAGGTTCGAATGTCGTGTGGGAGAACTTGTAGAAGTTGCTCGAGGATGATGACCTCACCGATTTCGTCCTGTGTCTTCTCTTCCGGTCGAACCCATCGTCGGTAGAGACCCTTGAGGCGGTGGTACGTCTCTGTCGGACACCACATACCCCACGCCCAGGCAGACACCACATACCCCACGCCCAGGCAGACACCACATACCCAACGCCCAGACAGACACCACATGCCCCACGCCCAGGCAGACACCACATACCCCACGCCCAGGCAGACACCACATACCCCACGCCCAGGCAGACACCACATACCCCATTCCCAGGCAGACACCACATACCCCACGCCCAGACAGACACCATATACCCCACGCCCAGGCAGACACCACATACCCAACGCCCAGGCAGACACAACATACCCCACGCCCAGGCAGACACCACATACCCCACGCCCAGGCAGACACCACATACCCCACGCCCAGGCAGACACCACATACCCCACGCCCAGGCAGACATTTGCTCTGACCACCAATCCATCTCTGCCAACCTTTCAAAACGTTTTGAAAGGCTGGTCACGGCTCACATCAACACCATCATCCCAGACCCACTCCAATTCACATACCGCCCCAACAGGTCCACAGATGAAGCATCCTCTATTGCACTCCACACAGCCCTTTCCCACCTGCACAAAAGGAACACCGAGGCCGAGGATGCCCTCAATCGCATCAACAGGGCTGTAGCGGAGCGGGTCAGGAGCCTCAAGTTACCACGTGTCCACATTACTACGGAACTATCATGGTCCAAACACACCAACACGGTCGTCATGTCAATGCCTCTCCCCCCCATCAGGAGGCTGAACAGATTTGGCATGGGCCCTCAGATCCTCAACAAGTTCTGCAACATTGGCAGCTTCCTGAACAGATTTGGCATGGGCCCTCAGATCCTCAACAAGTTCTGCAACATTGACAGCTTCCTGAACAGATTTGGCATGGGCCCTCAGATTCTCAACAACTTCTGCAACATTGGCAGCTTCCTGAACAGATTTGAAATGGGCCCTCAGATCCTCAACAAGTTCTGCAACATTGACAGCTTCCTGAACAGATTTGACATGGGCCCTCAGATCCTTAACAAGTTCTGCAACATTGACAGTTTCTTGACTGACTGCATCACCGCTTGATATGGCAACTGCTTGGCATCCGACTGCAAGGTGCTACAGAGGGTGGTGAGTACGGCCCAGTACATCACTGGGGCTCCCTGCCATCCAGGGCCTCTACAGAGGGTGGTGAGTACGGCCCGGTACATCACTGGGGCTCCCTGCCATCCAGGACCTCTACAGAGGGTGGTGAGTACGGCCCAGTACATCACTGGGGCTAAGCTCCCTGCCATCCAGGACCTCTACAGAGGGTGGTGAGTACGGCCCAGTACATCACTGGGGCTCCCTGCCATCCAGGACCTCTACAGAGGGTGGTGAGTACGGCCCAGTACATCACTGGGGCTAAGCTCCCTGCCATCCAGGACCTCTACAGAGGGTGGTGAGTACGGCCCATTACATCACTGGGGCTCCCTGCCATCCAGGACCTCTACAGAGGGTGGTAAGTACGGCCCAGTACATCACTGGGGCTCCCTGCCATCCAGGACCTCTACAGAGGGTGGTGAGTACGGCCCAGTACATCACTGGGGCTCCCTGCCATCCAGGACCTCTACAGAGGGTGGTGAGTACGGCCCAGTACATCACTGGGGCTCCCTGCCATCCAGGACCTCTACAGAGGGTGGTGAGTACGGCCCGGTACATCACTGGGGCTCCCTGCCATCCAGGGCCTCTACAGAGGGTGGTGAGTACGG
>NW_026601391.1:0-54219 GCF_029448725.1 Salvelinus fontinalis
ATACCCCATTTAAAGTGAAAGGAAAGGGGGTACCTAGTCAGTTGTACAACTGAATTTATTCTACTGAAATGTATCTTCTGCATTTAACCCAACCCAGATTGACAAAACTCATAATGATTATGAAATAAACCAAAACTTGTTTCTCAAAAGTGTAGCAGGTTCTGAATTCTGCAAACAACGTTTCCACTCTGAGAATAGTATATGACTCTAATTAATACGTGCATTAACAGTCATTAATGTAACCAAATGACGAGGGATTAACTAGGCCTAGGACTACAGATGACATATGTAATGGGGAAGTGATTAAAAAAATATACAATCAAAGGGCAAACAAGTCACACAATGAAACAATGAATGGGCAAGAATTGGTAGGAGACAGCTGAGTGCATTCTGGAGAGAGACACCATATCTTCACCACACACCCCTTCTCTTCTTGTTGCAACATAAACATTATACTTAAGACACATTACCTTCACACATATTTCAGATGCTTTTCACTGACAGCCACAACTCAATCAGATCACATTTTTTGTTACATTTAACCGTTATTTAACTAGGCAAGTCAGTTAAAAACCAATTCTTATTTACAAAGACGGCCTACTGGGCAACAGTGGGTTAACTGCCTTTTTCAGGGGCGGAACAACAGATTTTTTTTCTTGTCAGCTCGGGGATTCAATCCAGCAACCTTTCGGTTATTGGCCCAACGCTCTAACCACTAGGCTACCTGCCACGCCAGACAAATTGCCACGCCCGCTGCCCAAATTGTGGGATTCCAAAATAGGCATACACTAATTCACTTGTGATTTTAAAACAATCTACAGCTACTTTTTTAAAGAAGCTAATGATCCTCTGTGGCTAAGTCATGCTCTCTGGTGAAGTATTTTAAGGATCCTCTGTGGCTAAGTCATGCTCTCTGGTGAAGAATTTTAATGATCCTCTGTGGCTAAGTCATGCTCTCTGGTGAAGTATTTTAAGGATCCTCTGTGGCTAAGTAATGCTCTCTGGTGAAGTATTTTAAGGATCCTCTGTGGCTACGTCATGCTCTCTGGTGAAGTATTTTAAGGATCCTCTGTGGCTAAGTCATGCTCTCTGGTGAAGTATTTTAAGGATCCTCAGTGGCTAAGTCCTGCTCTCTGGTTAAGTATTTTGAATGTTCTTATTTAGACAGGAGTAATTATATAACTGTGGCAAAACAATCTGTTCAGTCCTGTGATCAGGTGCCACAAAGAGGGACTTTGGAAAATGCATAACCCACAAGACATGCCACCAGAGGTCTCTTCACAATCCGCTAGTCCAGAACAGACTATGGGAGGTGCACAGTACTACATAGAGCCATGACCACATGGTACTCTATTGCACATCAGGTAACTGGTACAAGTAGTAGAATCAGATTTTAAAAAACAGATAAAAATACCCCTTATGGAACAGCAGGTACCGTGAAGAGACACACACACAGGTACAGACACACACATACACACACAAATGTTAGCACACACACTCTACACAGATGTACATTGTAATATTGTTGTATGGTGGTATTATACATTTTGTATTGTAGATGTCTAGTGGTGTAATAATGTTATATGATGGACTGTTTTATCTTTGTTTTTTGTGTAATGTAAGTGCCTTAATGTGTTTGGACTCCAGGAAGAGCTGCTGCTGCCTAGTAAATACTTTAGGGGAAGCCAGCCTCCTATATCTATCTAGCCTATGGATCTGATGCTGTCTGGACAGAAATAGTATAACATGCCATACTCTTTTGGTCCAGACAGAATCAGATACATTGTTTACGCCTACAGAGACAGAGGGGCGCTGTTTCGCTCGCTCGGATTCTTTATCTGAGATTGATAGGTCTTTCTGTTGGCGTGCGTCTCAGTCAAATAAATTATCAATATTTCAATATTTTATTTGGATGGGCCCCCCTAAGGCTCGCTCATAACGCCGGGCCTGCCATGATCACGCAGACCCTTCTGTAGGTTTTAGCCTTGGTTAGGCCATGATTCAACATCTGATAACTTCCTGAAGTTGGCTCTGTGTGTAGCTAAACGGAAAATGAAGGGTGCGGTCCGTAACGTAACCCACATAGACGTCGTTTCTTCAATATGAAGTGCGTATTTAGGCTATGTCCATCACTCCATAATGTCGTTTATGATTTCAGATTGCCATGTTTCTTATTTTCTTTGATATGAATCCCACTCGGCGGCTGCATCGCAGTGTTCATAAGGCGCGTGATCTAACATATTGTAACGACCCTGTACAATATTGTTCATTGTTCACCCACTGTTCTTGATAATCAAATATTATGATGTGATGTTGTAGACTAGGCTATACAACTAGAACACAATAGCAAACAAGTAGCCTAACAAATATCGACAGTCGATTCAACTTACCTTTGGAGACCACCGTTCGCACCAGATAAAGCCAGAAGCACAATCTGATAAACGTTAGTTTAGACATTTTTGTTAGTTCGTTCATTTATATAATAAATAAAAGGAAGTTCAAATGAGATATGCTAAAACACTGTGAGGTTCATAACCTAGCCTACCGAGGCTGTGAAAGTAAAATGTGGATTTTAGTTCCTCCCTCTGAAGTCATGACCACTTGGTTGAAAATAACGTTCCATTTGACTTGTAAATCATGTTTAATAGCTGAAATACAATCACACTGTATACCAACACATTGCATTATGTTGATATGCTATAATAACTTTAATAAAAAATAAAAAAATCTAACCACGTCTGGAATATTCAATTCCCATACCTGGTCTTTAGCTGTGTGTATAATTGGCTACAATGTACAGAATTATATCATTTATAATTGATAGGATCACTGTGCTATAATGTAACAAAAGTTGTCAATACTGTAATATTCAAAGTTAACTTAATAACTATAGTTCATTTAATTTTCCTCCTGTCCACTGAGTCTGAGGGCTTTTGATTCACCAGCCTATAACCATTGACCTATTGGTCTACTGTATGAGACATACACACAAACATTCACACAGACATATTTTCCTCAAAATATAATACATGTTTCCCATCTTGTTGTATGAATCAACATCTCATTATAATTCACATTATTCAAAGTTTATAAAAATGATAGTAGCCTAGGCTAAACATGACAGCACATACAGGATAATAACATGATACATAATAACTCCAAATATATAGATAAAGAGAGATGAGTTTACTGAAGAGAAACAAACCTTCTCTGTACAGAATCTAAATATTTATCAAACAAACCATATATTCAAGAAATGCATTTTAACTGGTTTCTTCTAGTACAGACTCTGTAGCTGTACTGGTCTCTGTTGGTACAGAGGATTTACCTATACTTCCCTATGAAGTAGACAGAGCATCTGAGCTACTCTCTATTGGTGTACATGCTGTATCTGAGATGGTGTCTACTGGTCCAGAGGGTGCACCTGAACTGTAGTTTACTGGAGTAGATAGTGTACCTACATGCTGTGGCTCTGAGACCAGCTGACAATCCTGGACTGCTTCTATCAGGAGTGTCTGTACTGTCTGACACTGAGTTAGTGGGTCTCCTCAGACTTGATAGGTCAGGTGTTCCTCCCTCTCTGTCTACCTGACCACTGCTCCTCTAGGTTTCCATTGTTTTCACTTGTTTTCCTTGTTCTACACCCATCTGATAGCCATGATAGTGTCTTATGGATCAGGGTTTTCCAAATGTTTTCACTCGGGCCCCCCTTGGGTCTTGATGTATGGGAATTCAGGATGGAGGTGTTTGTTTGGGAGGAGTTAGGTTCTTTCACCTCTATCTCTGACGCTCCATATTTGTTCTTTCTCTGAGGGGTTGGTGGAGACCTCTGACCGTCAGTCTGGCTGTTGAGTGTGGCTCTGCTGGATTCCTCCTCTTCCTTCCCTTCATCCTGTGTTTTCTCTTCCTTCCCCTCTCCATCTCTTCTAGCCTCTTCATCTCGTCTTCCCTCGTTCTCTTCATCTCCCCCTGTCTCTGCATCATAAACTCAGACCATTGCCTTATGTGACTCCTGGTCAGATCCATTCCCATAATCCTCTGTCCCCCACAGTGTATCCTGATTGTGGTTCAGGCTGTATCCATCTCTGGGCTTTGGAGGGGGTCAGATGAGCCCATGACATAGCCTCCTCCCCTCCCTTACTCTCTTCCCTCTCTCTTTCCCCCTCTCCGTTTCCAGATACCTTAGTCAGTGTCCTCACTTGAGATCTATGCTGGAAGGCATTGGAATTCCAACCCTGATTCTGGTCATTTCGTTTGAGCGTGCTATTACTCACAACATCACCTGTGTTATTAGTAGATCCTGCCTCGTCTAGTAATGGCTGCTTCTCTCCCTCACTCTCTCTGGTTATCACACCCTTGCTGGTGTGGGTAATCTGGTTATACTGAACAAAAAGGGGTAAAGGGGAAAGGGGGATACCTAGTCAGTTGTACAACTGAATACATTCAACTGAAATGTGTCTTCCGCATTTAATCGACATCCACGTGTTCGGTGCCTGGGGAACAGTGGGTAAACTGCCTTGCTCAGGGGCAGGACGACATAAGGCCCAAGGAGGTGTGGTATATGGTTAGTATACCATGACTAAGGGCTGTTCTTATGCACGACGCAACACAAACCCCGAGGTGACTTATTTCTATTATAAACTGGTTACCAATGTAATTAGAGCAGTAGAAATTAATGTTTTTTCATATACCCGTGGTATACGATCTGATATACCATGGCTTTCAGCCAATCAGCATCCTGTTCTTTGTCCTGCTCTGGATATCATTCAACCTATCATACCTAGAGAACCAGGTATGTTAGAGCATATGAAAGTCTATTTCAGAAAAACACTTTCACTTTCTTACTTTCTAAATCTGAATATTTTGTTTACCTGGAATCATTCTTTGATCTTGAGATAGCTAGAGATACAACTGTTGATATGAAAAATACATTTCCATCAAACTCCGAGGAGACTCAAATACAGAAACAGTTGGGGATGGTCAGTTGGACAAAAACATATGTTGTTGATGTCGCCCATATCTGCTTATACTATCTATCTTGTTTAGCTGTGGCCTTTCAGTCGTTGCTGTTGTAGGTCTGTGTGATCTCACTGACTGGTTTCTGGCCTTACAGGTGTAGCTGTCTGTCTGACTCTTGGGCTTTGATGTTGTAGTGCTGTCCAGTCTGCTCCTGGCTCCACATCCCCCCCTGGTGTTTAGACCAAGACCAGCAGTACACCACCAGCGGACCCTTAGCACTGCAGTGAACAGTTACCATAGTACCGTTCAATTTACAGGTGACGTCAGGTTGTGATTCTGTGTCTGTGGATGGAAATGGATGAGTATGTCACATAGCAGAGGACACGTGGTGGTGCGCACACACACACACACACTCCCTCACTCTTTCTTTTTTTTGGGGGGGGGGGGGTGGATCAGCTTAATATTGCGGAAAGAATGTTGCTTCCAATGTAATTGTCTGCATCATTTCCAATCCCCCATATTTTTTGGGGTAAATATATATATATATCCATTCACGTATGCATACATATACACATATATACATACACATACCTACATAGACATACATACTTTTTTTTAAAGAGTATACCTTTATTATTATTCCCCGCAAACCCTACCACCGATCCCCCAATTGGAGTAAACTGATAAACATTTCTGTTTTTACCTTCAATTTATACATCTTATACACATTTTACAGACACAGTCTACTTTATAATAGTTCTCTCTTGTTTGTTCTTAGTCCTTCCTCTATTTCTGTTGTCCATCCAGTTTGATTTCCACTTGTAACTGTGCTATTTCACAATAGCTCCGCACCTATACACATTTCACAGATCCCGTATGCCCTACATTGTTTATCTTGTTATTAGTCCCACCCTTCAGCTCCACTCAACCTTTCCCATCTATCTTCCAACATCATCCATTTCGGATTTGTATTTGCCATATAGTTTTCAACTGTGCTGTGATGCTTCACAAAAGATTTGAATCTTCCTATTCTCATAGCTTCCACGGATTGTAAATTAAAAATAAAATTTTTTGCTAAAATAATGATTATATTATTGATTGATTGACTATGGCTTTTCAAATCCCCAGTATTGCTATCTGTAGCGTTAGTTCTACGCAAATGTTGCAATTCTTCAACCATTCCTGGACCTGTGACCAAAAACGAGCTACATGCGGACAATACCAAAATAAATGGTCTAATGACTCTGCCTCCTCACAGCAGAATCTAGAGCTGGGAAGATTGCATCCCCCATATATATATAACATTCTATTAGTTGCAAGAATTTTGTACAATAATTTAAATTGAAAAATTCGAAGTTTTGAATCCGGCGTTGTTTTGCGTATCAATTCATAAACCATGTGCCATGGAATGGGTACATCGAAAATCTCTTCCCAACTATTTTGCAATTTATATGGCACAGCTGTAAGTTTTTTGGTCCTTAAATGAAATTGGTATATGTTTTTATTTATCACACTTTTCTTTAACCATTTATGTTCTTTAATATAAGGCCGACATACAAGTTCCTTACTTTTATCCCCTTCCACCTGCCTCTTCCATTTTTGTGGTAATGCCGCAATTAATTGGTTGTAATTTTGGGTAGAGCAGACATTTCCATATGTCTGTGTTAGCTGCATGTGTGACATTACTCCACCAGTCCTATTTATGATATCATTCACAAAAATTATACCTTTTTTAAACATTTCTTCGATAAATACAGTTATTTTATGAATTACTATATTTGAATTTAACCACAAGATTTGTTGTACTATTTGTTCCGTCCTTTCAGGTGGATTAAACTGAAATTGCAACCAACTTTCTAAGGCTTGTTTAAAAAATAAAGATATTTTGGAAATTATTTCCTTTTCAAGCAACCGAAAGTGAGCAGGTGTAATCTGAATAAAGGGAAAAAGGCCCTTCTTGAACATAGGATGAGACATTCGTACCAATCTACTAGAGAACCAGTTTGGATTTAAGTATAACTTTTGTATGACTGATGCCTTTAGTGAGAGGTCTAATGCTTTAATATTTAATAATTTCTGCCCTCCGAATTCATATTCGTTATATAAATAGGCCCTTTTAATTTTATCTGGCTTGCCGTTCCAAATAAAATTGAATATTTTTTGTTCATATAATTTAAAAAGCAGGTCACTAGGTGTAGGAAAAACCATAAGCAAATAGGTAAACTGTGATATGATTAAAGAGTTAATCAAGGTTATTTTCCCACAAATAGACAGGTATTTTCCTTTCCATGGTAGCAAGATCTTATCTATTTTTGCTAACTTTCTATAAACATTTATTGGAGTGAGATCATTTCTTTCTTTTGGGATTTGTATACCGAGTATGTCCACATCACCGTCAGACCATTTAATTGGTAAACTACATGGCAATGTAAAATGTGTATTTTTTAGTGATCCAATACGTAATATGGTACATTTATCATAATTTGGTTTTAATCCAGAGAGGATAACAAATGTATCTAGATCCTCTAAGAGGCCGTGGAGAGTTTCTAGTTGTGGTTTTAAAAGAAAACATGAATCATCAGCGTACAATGACACCTTAGTTTTTAGGCCCTGGATTTCTAATCCCTTAATATTAATGTTTGATCTAATTTTAACAGCTAACATTTCGATGGCAATAATAAATAGATATGCCGATAGTGGACAACCTTGTTTTACTCCTCTAGATAGTTTAAAACTTTCTGAGATGTAGCCATTATTTACTATTTTACACCTAGGGTTACTATACATAATTTTTACCCATTTTATAAGAGATTCCCCAAAATTGAAATATTCTAGGCATTTATATATAAACTCCAGTCGTAACTCCTCACTCTTTCTTTACAATCTGTTTGTGATTCTCTGTCTTTCTTTCGCTCTTTCTCATTCTTTACAATCTGTTTGTGTTTTCTGTTTCTCTCTCTCTTTTAACCTCTATTAGGCTGTGTTTAAAAACAGGTTTAGTTGGAGTTACAGAAATAAGTAATTGTGGTTTAGGGACTGCCTCTGTAAATCCAGGAGATAGACAAAGCTGTGAAAAATTCTTGTGAAGCAAGCAAAGGAACCAACATGCACACACATGCATACCGTACACACATACACACGCGCTTACTGATAAGATAGTGTATATGTCTTGTCAAGCAGTATTCTGTTGAACTGTTTTCGTCAAGCCACTGATTCTCAGCTCTCCAGTAGTCTGATCCATGGTTGTGCGGCTTTCGAAGGCACTATAGGTGTACAGCCCAAAATCCTTGTCCCACTCTGCCGCCTTGTTCAAGCCATGCTTCCATAGGATGCATGTGATGGGGTCAGGTATAGTGGACTTGTCCGGAGTCAACACAAGAAACTCTCTCACTTTTCTGTAGAAGCTGTTCATCTGGAAAACCAGACATCATATACACGAAAGTGAACTAGTTAACACTCTAAATGGGCCTACATAGCCCTATTGACAATAAACGTGATACAGTTGAAGTCAGAAGTTTGCATACACTTAGGTTGGAGTCATTAAACCTAATTTTTCAACCACTCCACAAATGTCTTGTTAACAAACTATAGTTTTGGCAAGTCGGTTAGGACATCTACTTTGTGCATGACACAAGCAATTTTTCCAACAATTGTTTACAGATTATTTCACTTATAATTCACTGTATCACAATTCCAGTGGGTCAGAAGATTACATACACCAAGTTGACTGTGCCTTTAAACAGCTTGGACAATTCCAGAAAATTATGTCATGGCTTTAGAAGCTTCTGATAGGCTAATTGACATCATTTGAGTCAATTGGAGGTGTACCTGTGGATCTATTTCAAGGCCTACCTTCAAACTCAGTACCTCTTTGCTTGACATCATGAGAAAATCAAAAGAAATCAGCCAAGACCTCAGAAAAAATTATAGACCTCCACAACTGGTTCATCCTTGGGAGCAATTTCCAAACACCTGAAGGTACCACGTTCATCTGTACAAACAATAGTACACAAGTATAAACACCATGGGACCACGCAGCCATCATACCGCTCAGGAAGAAGACGCGTTCTCTCTCCTAGAGATGAACGTACTTTGGTGCGAAAAGTGCAAATCATTCCCAGAACAACAGCAAAGGACCTTGTGAAGATACTGGAGGAAACAAGTACAAAAGTATCTATATCCACAGAAAAACTAGTCCTATATCGACATAACCTGAAAGGCCACTCAGCAAGGAAGAAGCTACTGCTCCAAAACCGCCATAAATAAGCCAGACTACGGCTGGACATGGGGACAAAGATCGTACTTTTTGGAGAAATGTCCTCTGGTCTGATGAAACAAAAATAGAACTGTTTTGACATAATGACAATTGTTATGTTTGGAGGAAAAAGGTAGAGGCTTGCAAGCCAAAGAACACCATCCGAACCGTGAAGCACGGGCGTGGCAGCATCATGTTGTGCTGGAGGAGGGACTGGTGCACTTCACAAAATAGATGGCATCATGAGGGATGAAAATTATGTGGATATATTGACGCAACATCTCAAGACATCATTCAGGAAGTTAAAGCTTGGTCGCAAATGGGTCTTCCAAATTGACAATGACCCTAAACATACTTCAGAAAGTTGTGGCAAAATGGCTTAAGGACAACAAAATCAATGTATTGGAGTGGCCATCACAAAGCCCATTCCTCAATCCTATAGAACATTTGTGGGCAGAACTGAAAAAGCGTGTGCGAGCAAGGAGGCCTAAAAACCTGACTTATTGTGGGAAGCTTGTGAAAGGCTACCCAAAATGTTTGACCCAAAGTTAAACAATTTAAACGCAATGCTACCAAATACTATTTGAGTATATGTAAACTTCTGACCCACTGGGAATGTGATGAAAGAAATAAAAGCTGAAATAAATAATTCTCTCTACTATTATTCTGACATTTCACATTCTCGAAATAAAGTGGTGATCCTAACTGACCTAAGACAGGGAGTTTTTACTAAGATTAAATGTCAGGAATTGTGAAAAACTGAGTTTAAATGTAAACTTCTGACTTCAACTGTACATATGAACCACAATAACAGTTGTCAGTTTACATGTATGTGGGAATTATGTTGTGTGGTTCATGTATAGCCCTTAAAATAAACTGATGCCAAAATAAAGGGGATAAGTGAGGGTTACCATGCACCATTTCAGCTGTTAAAATATCTCTCCTTGCCAATAGAATATGTCATCATTGGGAGTCAGAAGTGGAAACCCCAAGGGTTGGGGAGTAACTGATTACAACCAACCCAACCCTGGAAACCCCCTATTTATTATGCTTAAGCCACATGGCTTATTATTTGCAAACATGGCTTATTATTTACTATCAGTTTCATAACATTGTGTTTTATTGACTTGTGATATCCTTGTTTGTATTCAGCACACAACAGACCAGTAACTTGTAATAAAAACGAGTGCCTCTTTAAAAGAAGAGTTTCCGCCACCCAGACAACAGCCTGTGCAACAGAATAACCTACTTGATGAAACTGCGCAGCGTATCGTTGCCGTGAAAAAGGCATTTTCTTACAGTCGTGTAGTATGTCAGTCGTGTAGTATGTTACTCACTGTGGCTATGTCTTTAACTTGCCTACCTAGCAGACTGACGTAAAAGTGAAAGTAAAACTTAAACTTGCCTGTTGAGCCACTCATTTGCAAACAATATGTTGGATTTAAAATCAAATACAATTTTATTGGTCACATACATGTTTTTAGCAGATGTTATTGCGGGTGTAGCGAAATGCTTGTGTTTCTAGCTCCAACAGTGCAGTAACATCTAACAAGTAATATCTAACAATTTCACAACATATACTAATATACACAAATCTAAGAAAAGGAACGTAATTAGAATATATAAATAAATGGATGAGCAATGTCAGAGCGGCATAGACTAAGATACAGTAGAATAGTATAGAATACAGTATATACATATGAGATGAGTAATGCAAGATATGTAAACATTATTAAAGTGACTAGTGTAACATTTATTCAAGTGGACAGTGGTTACAAGTCTATGAATACAGGCAGCATCCTCTATGTGCTAGCGATGGCTATTTAGCAGTCTGATGGCCTTGAGATAGAAGCTGTTTTTGATGCACCTGTACTGACCTCGTCTTCTGGATGATAGCGGGGTGAATAGGCAGTGGCTCGGGTGGTTGAGGTCCTTGATGACATTTTTGGCTGTCCTGTGACATCAGGTGCTGTAGGTGTCCTGGAGGGCAGGTAGTTTTCCCCCGGTGATACGTTGGGCAGACCGCACCACCCTCTGGAGAGCCCTGCTGTGGCGGGCGGTGCAGTTGCCGTACCGAGTGGTGATAAGCCTGACACGAAACTCTCAATTGTGCATCTTGTGTAAAAGTTTGTGAGCGTTTTAGGTGCCAAGCCAAATTTCTTCAGCCTTCTGAGGTTGAAGAGGCGCTGTTGCACATTCTTCACCACACTGTCTGTGTGGGTGGACTATTTCAGTTTGTCAGTGGTGTGTACGCTGAGGAACTTGAAGCTTTCCACCTTCTCCACAGTGGTCCCGTCGATGTGGATAGGGGGGTGCTCCCTCTGCTGTTTCCTGAAGTCCACGATCATGTCCTTTGTTTTGTTGACGCTGAGTGAGATTTTATTTTCCTGGCACCACACTCACAGAGCCCTCACCTCCTCTCTGTAGGCAGTCTCATCGTTGTTGGTAATCAAGCCCACTACTGTTGTGTCATCTGCAAACTTGATGATTGAGTTGGAAGCGTGCATGGCCACGCAGTCATGGGTGAACAGGGAGTACAGAGGGGCTGAGCACGCACCCTTGTGGGGCCCCATGTTGAGGATCAGCCAAGTGGAGGGGTGGTTTCCTACCTTCCCCACCTGGGGGCAGCCCATCAGGAAGTCCAGGACCCAGTTGCACAGTGCGGGGTTCAGAACCAGGGCCTCAAGCTTAATGATGAGCTTGGTAGGGTACTATGGCATGCTGGGATATAGTTAATGAACAGCATTCTTACATAGTTATTCCTTTTGTCCAGATGGGATAGGGCAGTGTGCAGTGTGATGGCGATTGCATCGTCTGTGGATCTATTGTGGCGATAAGCAAATTTAAGTGGGTCTAGGGTGACAGGTAAAGTGGAGGTGATATGATCCTTGACTAGTCTCTCAAAGCACTTCATGATGCCAGAAGTAAGTGCAACGGGGCGATAGTCATTTAGTTCAGTTAACTTCACTTTCTTGGGGACAGGAACAATGGTGGCCATCCTGAAGCATGTAGGGACAGCAGACTGGGATAGGGAGAGATTGAATATGTCCGTAAACACACCAGCCAGCTGGTCTGCGCATGCTCTGAGGACGCGGCTAGGGATGCCGTCTGGGCCCGCCGCCTTGCAAGGGTTAACACGCTTAAATGTCTTACGTCGGTCACGGAGAAGGAGAGCCCACAGTCCTTGGTAGCAGGCTGCGTTGGTGGCACTGTGTTACCTTCAAAGAGAGCGAAGAAGGTGTTTAGCTTATCCGGTAGCAAGACGTTGGTGTCCACAACGTGGCTGGTTTTCTTTTTGTAGTCCACGATTGTCTGTAGACACTGCCACATACATCTCGTGTCTGAGCCATTGAATTGCTACTCCACTTTGTCTCTATACTGATGTTTTGCCTGTTTGATTGCCTTTCCAGAGGGAATAGTTACATTGTTTGTATTCTGCCATATTCCCAGTCACCTTGTTATGGTTAAATGCGGTTGTTCGCGCTTTCAGTTTTGCGTGAATGCCGCCATCTATCCACGGTTTTTGGTTAGGGTATGTTTTAATAGTCTCAGTGGGTACAACATCTCCTATACACTTCCTGATAAACTCAGTCACTGTATCAGTGTATAGGTCTATATTATTCTCTGAAGCTACCCGGAGCATATCCCAGTCTGCGTGTGGATTCCAATTGGTCAGACCAGCGTTGACTACTTCTTAGCATGGGTACTTCCTGTTTGATATCTGCCTATAGGAAGGGAGGAGCAAAATAGAGTCGTGGTCAGATTTGCCCAAAGGAGGGTGGGGGAGGGTCTTGAAGGCCTCCCGGAAGCTGGAGTAACAGTGGTTGAGTGTCTTAGCAGTGCGAGTACTACAGACAATGTGTTGGTAGAATTTCATAATCCTTTTCCTCAAATTTGCTTTGTTAAAATCCACAGCTATAATAAATGCAGCCTCAGGATATGTGTTTTTCCAGTTTGCATAAAGTCCAGTGAAGTTCTTTGAGGGCCGTCTTGGTATTGGCTTGAGGGGGATATACACGGCCATGACTATAACCAAAGAAAATGATCTTGGGAGAGAATGTGGTCGGCAAATGATGGTGAGGTATTGTAGGTCAGGTGAACAAAAGGTCTTGAGTTTCTGTGTGTTATCACAATTACACCATGAGTCGTTGATCAGGAATCATACACCCCTTCCCTTCTTCTTCCCGGAGAGATATTTATTCCTGTCTGCGTGATGTACTGAGAACCCGTCTGGCTGGATCGACTTAGACAGTATATCCCAAGAGAGCCATGTTTCAGTGAAACAGAGTATGTTACAATCCCTGATGTCTCTCTGGAAAGATCCTCTCGCTCTGAGCTCGTCAACTTTATTATCCAAAGACTAAACATTAGCGAGTAATATACTCGGAAGTGGTGGGTGGTGTGTGCGCCTCCTAGGTCGGACTAGAACACCATTCAGAGTACCTCTCCTTCGCCGGCGTTGTTTTGGGTTGGCTTCTGGAATCAGTTCAATTGCCCTGGGGGGTACGAACAAAGGATCCGCTTCGGGAAAGTCGTATTCCTGGTATGATGCTGGTAGTGCTGGTAAGTTACCACCGCTCTGATATCCAGTAGTTCTTCCCGGCTGTATGTAATAACACAAAAACAATTCTGGACTAACAATTTAAGAAATAATACATAAAAAAACTAAATACTGCTAAGTTCCCTAAGAGCTGGAAGCGAAGCAGCCCTCTTTGTCGACGCCATCTTTAGCCTATGACAAAGGCAAAATAACCTAGCTAGCGACTTCAAATCAATAAAATATCCATCAAAGGCTAAACGGGTGGCGCAGTGGTCTAGAGCACTGCATCGCAGTACTAGCTGCGCCACCAGAGTCTCTGGGTTCACGCCAGGCTCTGCCGCAGCCGGCCGCGACCGGGGGGGTCCATGGGGCGACGCACAATTGGCTTAGCGTCGTCCGGGTCCGGGTTAGGGAGGGTTTGGCCGGTAGGGATATGTGGATATTGTAAAGTGTAAAGTGAATATTGTAAAGTGGTTGTTCCACTGGATATCATAAGGCGAATGCACCAATTTGTAAGTCGCTCTGGATAAGAGCGTCTGCTAAATGACTTAAATGTAAATGTAAATGTAAACATATGTTTGACAAAGTAATTACTATTAATTTTACTCAACTCAGATGAGTCTATACCGTACTGTGCAGTTGTGTGGCACTTCCCTGTGCCATATGGTAGGTGGTGCATCTAACCTCCTGCCTGTAGCAGTAGTTGTTTATTTCATCACAAAAATTGCCGGCTACAGTGTTTTACATAGAATATTACATTTTTCAAGATAAAATATTTATTACATACATTAATACATCACACACAGACAATACAGTATACACAGCACATACATATTACAATTAATATACAACGGGGATGTACAACTGCACAAAATGATATTTGCATGCAGGTTAAAAGCACTGTGTTGTGGTACAACATTATGTCAATATAATCATACAAACGATAGATTTTTTCCAAAAGATTGACACAAATTGTCATGGAAAAATAATATATTACATTTTGATTGCCAAAGTTGATTGTTAACTATGTGGGAGTATGAAAATCACGCAGAGCAACAACAACAGAAACCGAAAACCTTAATTTCCCCTCTACTGTATGGCCAGATTGCTAGCAAGAATGACAAGAAACTACCATGTGGGGAATCATAAGTTGCTCGTTTCAGCTCGTTTTATCTTGTTCTTCATACCCTGTCTTGTTTTAGAGGTGTTTTGTCTCATGTCATGTCTACGCTAATATGGCTCAAATTCGCTAGCTAACCAAGAACTGTAAAGATGTATGAGAGAAAACAAGTGCTCATTGTGAAAATGTATTTATGTTTTCTATGATCATTGGAGACTAAATAAAGCTTACATGTTGTCAGCAATCTAAGCCAATCCAATCTGTTTTCCTCATACTTGTGGATGTGTCGATTTGTTGCTAAACAACCAACCCCGCTATAGTGCTAAAACATTTTCCCCGCATATTGGCTCTGCTTGAACTCCCCTGACAATGCATTGTTATTCTTCTGACAATTTTACAATCAACATTTGAGGCAGGCTAGATGATCACACCGGTAGGCTACATGATCACACCGGTAGGCTACATGATCACACCGGTAGGCTACATGATCACACCGGTAATAGATCAGTTGGTGTATTACTTGAGGCACAGCTGAGTGAGCATACATTTAAATAATTAGCTTTTATTTTTATTTTACTGGGCTGATTTCACTGGTCACCCCCAAAGCTAACACTTCCTTTGGCCGCCTTTCCTTCCAGTTCTCTGCTGCCAATGACTGGAACGAATTGCAAAAATCACTGAAGCTGGAGACTTATCTCCCCCTCTAACTTTAAGCATCAGTTGTCAGAGCAGCTTACCGATCACTGTACCTGTACACAGCCAATCTATAAATAGCACACCCAACTACCTCATCCCCATATTATTTTTCCTCTTGCACCCCAGTATCTCTACTTCACATCATCTGCACATCTATCACTCCAGTGTTAATTCTAAATTGTAATTATTTCACCTCTGTGGCCTATTTATTGCCTTACCTCCCTACTCTTCTACATTTGCACACAGTGTACATAGATTTTTCTATTGTGTTATTGACTGTACGTTTGTTTATGTGTAACTCTGTGTTGTTTTTGTCACACTGCTTTGTCTTGGCCAGGTCGCAGTTGTAAATGAGAACTTGTTCTCAGCCTACCTGGTTAAATAAAGGTGAAATAAAATATACATAAAAAATGGAGCCTGATCAGTCTCAGCGGAGGGAGAGAGAAGCAGCCTGATCAGAGTCCGCCTTTCAAAGTCCCTCCACTCTCTCTTTCCTCCGCTGTTTGGATGTTAAATGACGAGTCATTGATGCGAATAACCACTTGTTCAGCACATTGCAATACATCCGGGGTATATTAAGCACACTGGTGTTGCAATAATGAACATTTACCAACAGACGGCATCATGACATTTTACACCCATAACATCAGTTGACACTGACCAAAATGGACACCATCTTCCAGTTGATGGCGAAGATCGAGTCGCACCATAATATTTCTGCACAAATTCATGTTGTTACTCCTATATGACCAGAGAAAGTGAAATATTCCTTGATATTAAAATGACCCATTTCATGCCTTAAAACCTTTTGTCAATAGGGGGCGCAGTTAGCATTTTTTATTTCTGGGTGTCGCCAAATTAAACTGCCTCGTGCTCAATTCTTGATCGTACAATATGCATATTATTACTTCTATTGGATAGAAAACACTCTCTAGTTTATATAGCCGTTGGAATTTTGTCTGTGGGTGACCCAGAACTCTTTCTACAGCGAAATCCATGACAGGTACTGCGATGGTCTGAGAGCGAAGCTCTGATTTCAGATCAGTTTTAAAAGTCTGTGTATATCCTATGGAACGACATGAACTGCACCCGCCTTCCCCTGGATGTCAGTAACCAATGAGAAGTGGAATGGGCTTTCTGCGTAGCTCTCAGAGGTTATAAAAGGCCAAGGAGTGAGGGTAGCCCCCCTTTCGACTCTGGCCATTACGCAGAAGAGGACCTCGGGATGCCATTTTCAAAGGCTCGGTTATCAACGTGAAATGTATCCGTCTGTAATTTAATTCGATATAGGAGTTAGAAACATCATAACGTAGTTAATTTAAACCGTTTTATAGCAATTTATATCCGTTTAGTGCGATTTTGAGGAATTTCTATGTGATGCTCTTTGAAGCTTTGGGCACGTTTCGGGGTCCCGGTCGAACGTTAGTGGGCATTTCGACGGACAGAGGACATCTTTCGACCAAAAGAAGATTAGACCCAAGAAAGGATACATTGCCCAAGAATCTGATGGAAAATCACCTCATAGTAAGAAATATTTAATATGATAAATCGTTGTTCTGTCGAAATATTTTAAACGCATATTCCGCCATTTTGTTTGCTATAGCTTCGCTTGGCGAACCCTGTATTGCACAGTAAGGATAATTTTAGAAATGTAAATCAGCGATTGCATTAAGAACTAATTTGTCTTTCGATTCCTGTCAACCCTGTATTTTTTAGTCAAGTATATGATTAGCTTTCGATTAAACTAGATCACTATGAAAGATGGCGTCCGACATGTTGAGGCTTGATTTGCTACTATTTTCATTGTATAACCACGTTTTTTTATGGCTAAATATGCACATTTTCGAACAAACAATATATGTATGTTGTAATATGATGTTACAGGAGCGTCATCGGAAGAA
The DNA here is from genome assembly GCF_029448725.1 of Salvelinus fontinalis. Lineage (NCBI taxonomy): Eukaryota > Metazoa > Chordata > Actinopteri > Salmoniformes > Salmonidae > Salvelinus > Salvelinus fontinalis. The sequence continues at coordinate 17,472 of NW_026601391.1, forward strand.
TTCTGAAAAGGTTAGTGAAAAAATGTATATCTTTTGGCGATGATAACGATATCGCTCCCTTTGGCTTGAATTCATGCTGGGGTGACGTTTGCACATGTGGTATGCTAACTTATCGATTTATTGTGTTTTCGCTGTAAAACGCTTAGAAAATCTGAAATATTGTCTGAAATCACAAGATCTGTGTCTTTCCATTGCTATGCTTTGTCTATTTTTATGAAATGTTTTATGATGAGTAAATTGGTCATACACGTTGCTCTCTGTAGTAATTCTAGTCGCTTTGGTGAGATTTGTGATGGTGGCTGCAATGGCAAACTATGATTTATACCTGAAATATGCACATTTTTCTAACAAAACCTATCCTATACCATAAATATGTAATCAGACTGTCATCTGATGAGGTTTTTTCTTGGTTAGTGGCTATCAATATCTTAGTTTAGCCGAATTGGTGATAGCTACTGGTGTTGAGAAAAAATGGTGGACAAAGAAAAAGGGTGTCTTTTGCTAACATGGTTAGCTAATAGATTTACATATTTTGTCTTCCCTGTAAAACATTTAAAAAATCTGAAATGGTGACTTTATTCACAACATCTGTATCTTTCATTTGGTGTCTTGGACTTGTGATTTAATGATATTTAGATGCTACTATTTAAATGTGACGCTATGCTAGTGATGCTAATCAGTGTGGGGGGGGTGGGGGGGTGATCCCGGATCCGGGTTTCTGAGGCAGTAAAAGTTAACTGTTGAATAGAAAGTGTTGACAGTACTGAATAATTCCCCCCCCCAGGAAGACAGAGGTTGCACCTTCGTATATATGAAATGGTTCAAAATGAACATGTCGGGAACACATTTCGCCTACAGCGCCATTGGAATAAAAATAAAAAACTCATTCCATAATTTTGAATTTTTATTTGTAATGCGCCAATTGACTTATCATAGATTTCATCATTTGAACTTGTATTTCATGATTTGAAACTGAATTGAATATTCATTTAGTTTTAAAATTATATTTCAATTTAATATTTAAATATTCAGTATGGTAGATATTGAATTTATTGTTTCTGCATCAAGTTTAGAAACTATTATTTCAAGTTGATCAAAGTTTCATATATTAAACTTCTCGGATGCGTTCAAATTCAGTTATCTAAATTCAGATCAAAAACCAGAGACAACATCCCGGTACTTTGCCAGCCAGGAAAGGTAGAGGATAACTGATAAAAGAATAAAACGCTCTCTGAGGTAAACAGAAGCTTCTGGTGGTTTATGAAGCCAATGTGGAATGTTGAAGGTCCATGTTCCAGAGAGTCTAAGCTTTCAGGTATGGGGTCATAGTAGCTTATAGCCAAAACCATTCAAACACTAGAGACAAACTCTGAGGAAGAAAATTAATTCAACATTCCACATTGGCTTCAGAAACTGCCAGAAGCTTCTGTTTAAAACGGAGTGATTCTCTGTGCTCCTCTACCTGTCCTGGCTGGCAAAATACCACCAAATCCTTCTATATGAATTTTGCATTCCGTTTTAAAATTCAATTAAAATGATGCAGGCAGTCAATGGCTCAGTGGTCCAAAACTCTTCACCTGTTTCTATGTCAAGCAAGGACACTGTTCCATTTGTTCTTTTTGTGTAATTTTATGGTGCGTGTGGGGCAAAGCAACATAACATATTTTAGATCTCCAACTTTCGCCAAAAAAGTGACATTGATAGAGATTGCTATGTGTTGCAAATTGTTTGGGGGGGGGGGGTGTTAATGCTAAACATGGCCTTTAAACACTTTTGTCATACTGAATGCAGGCCAATGTAATCAAGCAACGTGCCGTGGCATTGACCAATCAATGGTGTGTTAGATAATATCCACATATGTTCGCTTGACACCCCTAATTATCAAATTGGAGGAATAAATACAGAAAAAAATAAAAACATCAATGAGTGTGATTAATTATTTAAATTATCTATGTGTGCATTAATTCACCCAATTATACATGCATTTATTCATGGTTGATCTATTTGTGGGCATTTAATTGTTTTATTTAATTCTAATTACAGGTTTGGTCCTCCATATGGATAATACACAAGAAACAAATTGTACCGTTTAATGGCGCAGATTATTGCATTGATAATTTGTCAAACTCTGTTTAGCGCTGCTATTGCAGTAGCCTAGTCTATATTACATGGTTATATTTCTGCGAAAGCTCCCTTTTCGTAGCCTATGAGGTGAAATTCAGCTTGCTACTAGATAACTTCTTGATAATGAAACTGGACTGTTGTGTGGCTAAGAATTTGTTGGCTAAAATGTACATTATTTCAATGCAGCCTAGATTACAGGCTACACACATTTCTTAATTGTTACAATGTAGCCCCTAGATTCTCCACCCTTCCCCCAAAGTCCCTGACTAGTCGTGTATAACTCTTTGGCGCCTCCTTGTGGCAATGGCACGGCCTTTGCTTTCATCAATCAGGTTTGAGAGAAAAAAAAAAAAAAGAACTCAAGTCCTTTATTGAAAAAATATAAATATCAAACACCTCAAAATACAAAGGATTGTCAGCATATGCAGGCTGGAATTCAATCATTGCAGATAAAATATATTTAACACTGCGCTTTCAAGTGCATTTGTTTTTCACAGCAGCATGTCTCACAAGGAAGGAGTTGACACTTGATTTAGGATTCGTCAGTCCTGTGGTGTGATCCGTTAAGCAAATCTGGCTGAGAAGTAGCCTAGTGGTTAGAGCGTTGGGCCAGTAACTGAAAGGTTGCTAGATCAAATCCCAGAGTTTACAAGGGAAAATCTGTTCTGCACCTGAACAAGGCAGTTAACCCATTGTTCATAGGCCATCATTGTAAATAAGAATTCGTTCTGAACTGACTTGCCGTGTTAAACAGGTTCAGTTTTAAAAATAAATAAAAAAGTCATCCAGTACATGCAATGAGACTGATCTCTAAGTCTAGTGTTAACTAGTCCCTTTCCCCAGAGCACTATTCACAGATCTGAAGGGTTCAGATAGGGATATGCATGTTGGTGATGTCTGAACCCAGCCCTATATGTATTGCTTTCACCAATCAAGTATGGAAAAAATACATTCTTAAGACAAAGTGCTGAAACAGAATTGGTGTTCAGATGTGTACATGGACATCAAACATTCAGTCATCAACACATCACTACAAGTACAGGTTTTTGCATGTGCCAATACTCCATTTTAGAACAGTCTTGGTCCAGTCCCACAATAGATTAATGTGAGCTGGTCTTAATTCATAACATCTTCTGTGACAGAATTACATGAGACATACCAGTAACAGAACTAAAACCTGGGATATACCAGGTTAGTGGTCTTGCCTAACAAATGTTCTCAACAATCTGGTGGCAACTAGTGGTACCCCTTACTATGGTCCATCACAGACTGATGTAGAATATATTTGAGGAGAAAAAATGTCCTAAAATTCAGGTGACAAAATTCTATTGTGAAAACAGATATTCACACCTGAGGGTAATTTGATGAAGACGAACACTGTTTGTCAAAATTAAATATTAATGCATAAACATGTTTTTTTTAAATACACATGCACCATTGTTGTTAGTAATTAAACATCTCAGTGCTGCAGAGCTCTCTCAGTAATAAAATATCTCAGTGCTGAAGAGCTCTCTCTTTACAAGGTAGATGAGCTCTACCTCTCAGGCCTGGGTAATAAAACAATAACCTGTACAAATTCCTTGACATAGGTCAAGTGAAATTATATAAGACATTCATTCAGCTGTGATTTCAAACAGAAAGTGCAGTGGGTTACATTAAGCGCTCTGGGGAAAATACCTGAAAAGGTATCATACAACCACAAAGTTATTGATACTACAGCTTCAAACAAAAACAACCTTCACAAATGGATTGAGATTTGAAAAGATGAGACATGAATACTGAGAAAGGGTAAGAATCCATAAAGCTATTTACCTCAAAGTAGAAGATAATCTCTTGTTTTTTTCCCCATCAAAATGTTCTGAGATACAAATATTGCCCTCATTTCTGAAGTACTATAAATTCATAAAGCTCATCACATTATACAGTGAGCTCCAAAAGTAGAGACAGTGACACTTTTTTGGTTGTTTTGACTTTATACTTCAGCACTTTGGATTTTAAATGATACAATGACTATGAGGTTAAAAGTGCAGACTGGCTAACTTTGTCACTCGTCATCATTCACGATTCATTCAGGATTATCAGTAATCAATGGTAGCATCCATAGTCAGGTAAACGTGTTTAGAAACATTATATTCTTATTTAGAATAAAAGTAACAATGCATTATTTACCATTAATTTCTATTGGGCACAAAATAATCTGAGACAACCAAAACAAACAGCAAATGCATCCAACAAGTTTGTAGAGTCACAAGCTTGATGTATACATTGCGTGCTACCAAATACTAAACTTTACACTACTTTAATATGAATTTGTCCCAAAACCTTTGCCTCCCTAAAATGAGGGGGGGGGGGGGTACTATGTACAAGACATGATGCAATTTCTAAAGAGTTCACGTGATACGGATGACAATACCCTCAAATTAAACCTGACAGACTGCACTTTAACCTCAGTCATTGTATCATTTTAAATCCAAAGTGCTGGAGTACAGAGCCAATACAACAAAATGTGTCACTGACCCAATACTTTTGGAGCTCACTGTACTTCATCTGATTGCATGCAAGTTACTATGTGCAATGTTTGCCTGTTTCCCTTCATTTACCATTTATACACTGAACAAAAATATAAAACGCAACATGCAAAGTGTTGGTCCCATGTTTCATGAGCTGAAATAAAAGATCCCAGAAATGTTCCATACTCACAAAGACCTTATTCCGGACAAATGTTGTGTACATCCCTGTTAGTAAACATTTCTCCTTGGCCAAGATAATTCTTCCACATTACAGGTGTGGCATTTCAAGAAGCATGATCATTACACACACGTGCCCCATTTTTCTTGTTCTCAGTTACCCCACCAGGAAGACCACCAGCTGGAAGGAAGCAACAGAGGAAAGCGCTCATGAGACAAAACATTACTAATGACTAGGGCCAGGAGTTTTTCCTGGTCAGGTCACTTGTTCTGGAAAAACTCTTGGTCTTATGTTATAAATGCAACAACAGGTGTTCTTCCTTTCCTTTAAGAAAAACCAGCACCAATCAGGCTTCATTGTTTCTTTCATTGCATTAAAATTAAAATACCACATGTTGATCATCAAACATAATAATGTGATAACAATGTGAGCACTTCCTAATGCTTTCTTAATAAATGTAGTGGTTGGTGTGTTTCTCAGACTCAAACTTACCATCCTAAAACACTTGATTCTTTACTGGTGGTCTTTCTACTCCATCAGGGTGGCTTCTGGCAAGAAAACACAACAGAAGAGTTGGACTTAATCATACACACACACGCAAGCGCACACATGCAGGTAAGCACGCAAATGCATACACACATATCCCTGGGTTCCCTTCACACCCTCGCAAGCTACAACAATCAAACAGTACAAGGATTTCCTGGTTTGTCTATTCTGGTTCACAAACTTGCTCTAACAATCCTCAAGGTAATCAACAACATAGATGGCAGAATTCCAGGTGAATGCCACTGTGTCTTACCTCATGTTTTGATTCATGTCATTTTGCCACAAGAAAGCACGGGGTGTTGTAGAGAAGCCACATGATGACTGGTAGCCCAAGGGGCGCTCATTAAAACAGTACAAACACGATCGAGTCAGAACCATGGGAAGTAATCGGCAGTCAGCGCGATGAAAGGATATTGAAATTGAGTCAGGGCTCACCTCAGAGCAAAACCAATAGGCTACATTGGTCGTATGTATAGGCCTACCATTAAATAACGCAAAGCTGTACAGTGTATTCGGAAAGTATTCAGACCACTAGATTTTCACATTGTTACTTACAGCCTTATTCTAAAATATATTTAAATCGTTTCCCCCCCTCATCAATCTACACACAAAACCCCACAACGACAATGCAAAAAGAAGTTGAAAAACGGAGAAATCACATTTACATAAGTATTCAGACCCTTGACTCAGTACTTTGTTGAAGTACCCTTTGCAGCGATTACAACCTCCAGTCTTCTTGGGTATGACACTACAAGCTTGGCACACCTGTATTTGGGGAGTTTCTCCCATTCTCCTCTGCAGATCCTCTCAAGCTCTGTCAGGTTGGACAGGGAGCGCCGCTGCACAGCTATTTTCAGGTCTCTCCAGAGATGTTTGACCGGGTTCAAGCACGGGCCAATCAAGGACATTCAAAGACTTGTCCTGAAGCCACTCATGCATTGTCTTGGGTGTGTGCCCAAGTCCGAGGTCCTGAGCGCTCTGGAGCAGGTTTTCATCAAGAACCTCTCTGTACTTTGCTCCGTTTATCTTTCCCTTGATCCTGACTAGTCTACCAGTCCCTGCAGCTGGAAAAACATCCCCACTGCATGATGCTGCCACCACCATGCTTTACCAGAGAATCTTGTTTCTCATGGCCTGAGAGTCCTTTAGGTGCCTTTGGCAAACTCCAAGCGCGCTGTCATGTGCCTTTTACTTTGGAGTGGCTTCCGTCTGGCCACTCTACCATACCAAAGACTTATTCAGTCCCTCTTGGATCTCTCTCTCAATTATGTAATATGTTTTACCCCCTATACCACTTTCAATAAATTTGTAGAACAGTCCTGTATGCCAAATAGAAACAAATGGTTTTTGGAAGTCGATAAAGCAAGCGTATATTTTGGTGGACATGTTTATCTATCAGGGTGTGCAGGGTGTAAATATGATCAGTCGTGCGATGTTTTTGTATAAATCCAATTTGGCTTTTACTCAAGACATTGTGCTTATTAAGGAAGTTAAGAACTTACATTTATAATACCACAGAAAACCTTCACCAGGTTACTGTTCACACAAAAGCTTCTAATTGTTAAGGTAAAATTTGTCTCCGTTATTATAGATTGGAGTTATGAGTCCTTGATTCCAGATGGCAGGGAAATAACCTACACTCAGGAGCAAATTAAACAGTTTTAATATAGCCAATTTACATTTTGCACTAGTGAGTTTGAGCATCTCATTTAGGATGCCATCAGGCCCGCATGTTATTTTAAATTTGAGGGCCTGAAGTTTCTTATAGAGCTCCTGGTCAGTAATTGGGGAGTCCAATGGATTTTGATTGTCCCTTATAGCTTTTTCTAAGCCATTGAACTTAATGAGTTTGGCATTGTTCTGCATTTGTGTCAATTTGAACAGTGTTGTAGTGTTTTAAAATGAGTTGTCCAAATCTCCCCATTTTGTATCGCTAATTCCTCATGTTTTGATTTAAAAAATTCTCTCCCCAATTTTGCCAGAAGTTGTTTGTGTTTATGGACTCCTCAATTAGTGTCAGCTGCTTGCTGTTGTACTGTGCTTTTTTGGTTCTGAGTGTATGTTTATAGAGTTTTAAAGTCTCCCAATAATGAAGGCGTAATTCACCATTATTTGGGTCTGTGCTTTTGGTGTGATAGTGTTCTAAGTTTTTTTCCTTACAATTTTACAATCTGCATCAAACCAGTTGTCATGTGTTTTTTGTGTGTTTAGTTTATCAATTTCAGTTCTTCTTTTACCTGAATATATACAGTTGAAGTCAGAAGTTTACATACACCTTAGCCAAATACATTTAAACTCAGTTTCACAATTACTGACATTTAATCATAGTAAAAATTCCCTGTTTTAGGTCAGTTAGGATCACCACTTTATTTTAAGAATGTGAAATGTCAGAATAATAGTAGAGAGAATGATTCCAGCTTACATACACTCAATTAGTATTTGGTAGCATTGCCTTTAAATTGTTTAACTTGGGTCAAGCGTTTCAGGTAGCCTTCCACAAGCTTCCCACAATAAGTTGGGTGAATTTAGGCTCATTCCTCCTGACAGAGTGTCACGCCCTGACCTTAGTATTCTTGGTTTTCTTTATGTTTTTTAGTTAGGTCAGGGTGTGACATGGGGAATGTATGTGTTTTGTAGTGTCTATGGGGTGTTGTATGTGTATGGGGCAGAGTAGAGTATAGTTGTCTAGTTATGTCTATGGCTGCCTAGATTGGTTCCCAATCAGAGACAGCTGTCATTCATTGTCTCTGATTGGGAGCCATATTTAAGGCAGCCATAGGCAGTAGGCTTTTGTGGGTAGTTGTCTATGTTGTACGTTTGTAGCTTGGGTTTGCACTTACGTCTTTAGCTTCACGATCGTTTGTTGTTTTGTTTCGTTTTGTAATTGTGTTCGTTACGTGTTTTTTCCTTCTCTAAAATAAAAGAGATGTATTTTGCACACGCTGCGCCTTGGTCCACTCTTTCTCAAGAAGACGATCGTGACAGAACTACCCACCAACCATGGATCAAGCAGCGTGAGAGGAACCAACAACAGCGGCAAAGAAACCAGGACTCGTGGACATGGGAGGAAATATTGGACGGAAAAGGACCCTGGGCTCAGACAGGGGAATATCGCCGCTCTGTTGAAGAGAGGGAGGCAGCTAAAGCCCAGGAGCGGTGGTATGAGGAGGCAGCAAGGAGACGTGGCTGGAAACCCGAAAAGCCTGTGAGTAAACCCCAAAAATTTCTTGGGGGGGGGCCTAAAAGGGAGAGTGGCGAAGTCAGGTAGGAGACCTGCGCCCACTCCCTGTACTTACCGTGGAGAGCGAGAGTACGGGCAGACACCGTGTTACGCAGTAGAGCGCATGGTGTCTCCTGTACGCGTGCATAGCCCGGTTCGGTACATTCCAGCTCCACGTATCGGCCGGGCTAGATTGAGCGTTGAGCCGGATGTCATGAAGCTGGCCCAACGCATCTGGCCACCAGTGCGTCTCCTCGGGCCGGCTTACATGGCACCAGCCTTACGCATGGTGTCCCCGGTTCGCCTACATAGCCCGGTGCGGGTTATTCCACCTCCCCGCACTGGTCGGGCGACGGGGAGCATACAACCAGGTAAGGTTGGGCAGGCTCAGTGCTCAAGGGAGCCAGTACGCCTGCACGGTCCGGTATTTCCGGCGCCACCTCCCCGCTCCAGCCCAGTACCACCAGTGCCTACACCACGCACCAGGCTTCCAGTGCGTCTCCAGAGCCCTGTTCCTCCTCCACACACTCTCCCTGTGGTGCGTGTATCCAGCCGAGTGCCTTCAGTTCCGGCACCACGCATCAAGCCTCCTGTGCGTCTCCAGAGCCCTGTACGCACTGTTCCTTCTCCCCGTACTCGCCCTGATGTGCGTGCCCTCAGCCCGGTACCACCAGTGCCAGTACCACGCACCAGGCCTATAGTACGCCTTGAGAGTCCAGTGTGCCCTGTTGTTGTTCCCCGCACTAGCCTGAAGGTGCGTGTCTTTAGCCCTGTACCACGCACCAGGCCCACAGTGCGTCTCAGCCGGCCAGAGTCTGCCGTCTGCCCAGCGGCGCCTGAACTGCCCGTCTGCCCAACGGCGCCTGAACTGCCCGTCTGCCCAACGCCGTCTGAACTGTCCGTCTGCCAAGCGCCGCATGAACTGCCCGTCTGTACTGAGCCTTCAAAGCCGCCCGTCTGCCATGAGCCTGCAAAGCCGCCCGTCTGCCATGAGCCTTCAGAGCCGTCCGCCAGACAGGAACCGCCAGAGCCTTCCGCCAGACAGGAGCAGCCAGAGCCTTACGCCAGACAGGAGCAGCCAGAGCCTTACGCCAGACAGGAGCAGCCAGAGCCTTCCGCTAGACAGGATCAGCCAGAGCCGTCAGCGAGCCATGACCAGCCAGAGCCGTCATCCAGCCATGACCAGCCAGAGCCGTCATCCAGCCATGACCAGCCAGAGCCGTCATCCAGCCATGACCAGCCAGAGCCGTCATCCAGCATTGAGCCGTCATCCAGCCGGGATCCGCCAGAGCCAGCCAGCCAGGATCCGCCAGAGCCAGCCCGGAGCTTCCCCTCAGTCCGGAGCTGCCCCTCAGTCCGGAGCTGCTCCTCAGTCCGGTGCTGCCCCTTAATCCGGTGATTGTTAATTTGGAGGGTGGCCATTTGGAGGAAGCTACCAAAGCGGGTATTGACAATGGTGGAGTGGGGGCCACGTCCCGCACCGCCGCCATGATGGGGCCCACCCCGGATCCTCCCCTTTCTATTTCAGGTTGTGCGGTCGGAGTCTGCACCTTTGGGGGTGGGTACTGTCACGCCCTGGCCTTAGTATTCTTGGTTTTCTTTATGTTTTTTAGTTAGGTCAGGGTGTGACATGGGGAATGTATGTGTTTTGTAGTGTCTATGGGGTGTTGTATGTGTATGGGGCAGAGTAGAGTATAGTTGTCTAGTTATGTCTATGGCTGCCTAGATTGGTTCTCAATCAGAGACAGCTGTCATTCATTGTCTCTGTTTGGGAGCCATATTTAAGGCAGCCATAGGCAGTAGGCTTTTGTGGGTAGTTGTCTGTTGTACGTTTGTAGCTTGGGTTTGCACTTACGTCTTTAGCTTCACGATCGTTTGTTGTTTTGTTTCGTTTTGTAATTGTGTTCGTTACGTGTTTTTTCCTTCTCTAAAATAAAAGAGATGTATTTTGCACACGCTGCGCCTTGGGCCACTCTTTCTCAAGAAGACGATCGTGACACAGAGCTGGTGGACTGAGTCAGGTTTGTAGGCCTCCTTGCTCGCACACGCTTTTTCAGTTCTGCCCACAAATTTTCTATAGGATTGAGGTCAGGGCTTTGTGATGGCCACTCCAATACCTTGACTTTGTTGTCCTTAACTTCTCTAGGGTATGTGGGACGGTAGCGTCCCACCTCGTCAACAGCCAGTGAAACTGCAGGGCGCCAAATTCAAAACAGAAATCTCATAATTAAAATTCCTCAAACATACATGTATTTTACACCATTTTGAAGATACACTTGTTGTAAATCCAGCCAAAGTGCCCGATTTCAAAAAGCTTTTACAACGAAAGCACACCAAACAATTATGTTAGGTATGAGCCAAGTCACAGAAAAAGACAGCCATTTTTCCTGCCAAAGAGAGCAGTAACAAAAAGCAGAAAGAGATAAAATTAATCACTAACCTTTGATGATCTTCATCAGATGACACTCATAGGACTTCATGTTACACAATACATGTATGTTTTGTTCGATAAAGTTCATATTTATATCCAAAAATCAGAGGTTAGGCGGGACGCTACTGTCTCACTTGGCAAAAAGCCTGAGAAAATGCAGAGCGCCAACTTAAAATTAATTACTACGAAAATTACAATAAAATCAAACTTTCATTAAATCACACATGAAAGATACCAAATTAAAGCTACACTGGTTGTGAATCCAGCCAACATGTCAGAATTCAAATAGGCTTTTCGGCGAAAGCATACGATGCTATTATCTGAGGATAGCACCATTGTAAACAAAGAGAGATAAGCATATTTCAACCCTGCAGGCGCGACACAAAACGCAGAAATAAAAATATAATTCATGCCGTACCTTTGACGAGCTTCTGTTGTTGGCACTCCAATATGTCCCATAAACATCACAAATGGTCCTTTTGTTCGATTAATTCCGTCGATATATATCCAAAATTTCCATTTATTTGGCGCTTCCAAATTGCTCAAACGTGACTACAAAATATCTCAAAGGTTACCTGTAAACTTTGCCAAAAAATGTCAAACTACTTTTGTAATACAACTTTAGGTATTTTTCAACGTTAATAATCGATAAAATTGAAGACGGGATGATCTGTGTTCAATACAGGATTAAAACCAACTAAAGCCAGCTTTCTGCTCACGCGCTTCTATCTAACAGGACACCTCGAGTGACTCGACTTCAGGATGGCCGTACTTCTTCATTACACAAAGGAATAACCTCAACCAATTTCTCAGGATTGTCCAGTGGAAGCCGTAGGAACTGCAAGCAGGTCGCTTAGAAATCTGGTTTCCCAATAAACTCATTGAAAAGAGAGTGACCTCAAAAAAAGAAAATCTGAATGGTTTGTCCTTGGGGTTTCGCCTGCTAAATAAGTTCTGTTATACTCACAGACATGATTCAAACAGTTTTAGGAACTTCAGAGTGTTTTCTATTCAAATCTACTATACAATATGCATATCTTATCTTCTGGGGATGAGTAGCTGGCAGTTAAATTTGGGTATGCTTTTCATCCAAACGTGAAAATGCTGCCCCCTACCCTAGAGAAGTTAAGCCATTTTCCACAACTTTGGAAGTATGCTTGGAGTCATGTCATTGTCCATTTGGAAGACCCATTTGCGACCAAGCTTCTGACTGATGTCTTGAGATATTGCTTTATAGTATCCACCAAATTTTCCTTCCTCATGATGCCATCTATTTTGTGAAATGCCCTCCTGCAGCAAAGCACCCCCACAACATGATGCTACCACAGCCCGTGCTTCACGACTCATGATGCCATCTATTTTGTGAAATGCCCTCCTGCAGCAAAGCACCCCCACAACATGATGCTACCACAGCCCGTGCTTCACGGTTGGGATGGTGTTCTTCAACTTGCAAGCCTCCCCCGTTTTCCTCCAAACATAACAATGGTCATTATGGCCAAACAGATCCATTTTTGTTTCATCAAACCAGAGGGCATTTCTCCCAAAAAGTACGATCTTTGTCTCCATGTGCAGTTGCTAACCGTAGTCTGGCTTTTTTATGGCGGTTTTGGAGCAGTGGCTTCTTCCTTGCTGAGCGGCCTTTCAGGTTAAGTCGATATAGGACTCGTTTTCATCTCTAGGAGACAGAACGCGTCTCCTTCCTGAGTGGTATGACAGCTGCGTGATCCCATGGTGTTTAGAACTGCGTACTATTGTGTGTTCAGATGAACGTGGTACCTTCAGGCATTTGGAAATTCCTACCAAGGATGAACTAGACTTGTGGAGGCCTACAGTTTTTTCCCCCTGAAGTCTTGGCTGATTTCTTTTGATTATCCCATGATGTCAAGCAAAGAGGCACTGAGTTTGAAGGTAGGCCTTGAAATACATCCACAGGTACACCTCCAATTGACTCAAATTATGTCAGTTAGTCTATCAGAAGCTTCTAATGCCATGACATTCTGGAATTTTCCAAGCGGTTTAAAGGCACAGTCAACTTTGTGTATGTAAACTTCTGACCCACTGGAATTGTGGTAGAGTGAATTATGAGTGAAATAATCTGTCTGTAAACAATTTTTGGAAAAATTACGTGTCATGCAAAGTAGATGTCCTAACCGACTTGCCAAAACTATAGTTTGTAAACAAGAAATTTGTGGAGTGGTTGAAAAACGAGTTTTAATGACGCCAACCTAAGTGTATGTAAACATCCGACTTCAACTGTATATAATGTGAATCACATTTTTATTTGGCGTACCCCAACGGCATTGCGAGTACCCCCAACCCCAGTTTCGGAATACCTGCTCTAGATCACGTGTCAAACTCATTCCACAGAGGGCCGAGTGTCTGGATTTTCACTCCTCCCATGTACTCTATTACTAATTAGTGACCTTAATTCATCAAAGAACTCCCCTCAACTGGTTGTCTAGGTCTTAATTGAAAGGAAAAACCAAAACCCTGCAGACACTCTAATCATCTTTGCTTCCGAGAACTAATCCAGGGAGGGGTGGAAACACCATTTTTACGTCTACTATATAAGACCTCTGCATCACCTACGGGTGGTCGTTGACCAGCTCCATTATTGCAATAATTAATTGATATTAAAGTATGATTGTTTGAAGAAATTGAAAGTCTCTTCTCCCTTACTTAATTAGAATTTCTACAACACTACTAAGCACTTCATGGAATGAGTTTGACACTCCTGTTCTAGATTAACCCTCTATACTTATGTTACAGGAATCAAATCATCCAGAACAAATATGGTTTGAGGGTACTGTAAGTCTCATACACACCTTCATTCCCCTGCCCCTTTCCAGCTTTGTCTGCGCCATCTTCCCCTGTTTTGGTGTTGGCCGTTAACGGAACCCCTGCAGAATCACACAGAAGGAAAACAAACTACAGCCTCTCTCTTACTGTATCAAATTCTACAATACGTAACTTTTTGGGCGACCCAACCATACTCACATAGAAATGTTAGTTATAGATCTTTCATTCCCATTGAAAGCATAAGCTTCCCATAAGAAGCGGCGGATCTATTCTATGTGTGCCATTTCTACGCTTCCCGTTTCAGTTTTGTACACCAGCTTCAAACAGCTGAATATACAATATTTTTTTGGTTATGGAAAACATATTTCACAGTGGTTTAAATGGTACAATGATTCTCTACATAATGACTGCTTGTTTTTTCACATAAACTGAAATAAGGTAAACTATTAGAATTGTATCAACCAGGAAATGGAGGAGCGATTTCCATATAGTCTATCTTTAAAGAAATGACTTCTGTTTATACAGTCTTAAATTAACTGGATGACTTGCCTTGTTCTGGCTGGACTCCGTCACTGCCTTTAGTTGAGCTTAGCATTCTCATTCACAGACATACTACATATTAGTATTTGTTGTGTTCACTCCTCCAATTTGTAAGTCGCTCTGGATAAGAGCGTCTGCTAAATGACTTAAATGTAAATGTAAATGGATGACAATGAAAAGGATACTCAGTGGCAGAATTCCAGGTGAATGCCACTGTCTTACCATCAGATTTTCATTGCAGATTGCAACTGCATCATTCACATTTTATATATGCTAGCCCACACAAAGCTACATTTAAACTCCCATGAATAATCATCACCTTCTTAAACTGTATCTGCATGTGACAAAAACATATTATTCAAATAAATGCCACCACAAATAATATGAGAAACACATTTCTGGCAACATCTCCACATGTCTGCATTGTCAAAATGGCCTCAGAAGGTGTGTTAGTGTTACTACTGTACCCGAGTTAGAGGCAGTGTTAATTTTGTCACCCATTTTAGATTTCGTCTTTATGACTAAATTACCTTTAATCTTAGTCCCATTTAAGTAATTTCATCCTTAATTTTAGTTATTATCAGTCGACTCTGGACGATTCTAGTCTAGTCATTTTAGTCCTATTTTAGTAATTGTAACTTTCTTTTGTTTATTAAAAACATCATACAACCTCTCCACTCCCTTAGTCCCATTTAAGTCACATAATAGTCAATGCCTTATTTTCTATAAAATAATTGATATTTCAAATCAAATTTTATTGGTCACATACACATGGCTAGCAGATGTTAATGCGAGTGTAGGGAAATGCTTGTGATTCTAGTTCCGACCGTGCAGTAATATCTAACAAGTAATCTAACAATTTCACAACAACTACCTTATACACACACACAAGTGTAAAGGAATGAATAAGAATATGTACATATAAATATATGGATGAGCGATGGCCGAGCGGCATAGGCAAGATGCAGTAGATGGTATAGAGTAGAGTATATGCATATGAGATGAGTAATGTAGGGTATGTAAACATTATATAAAGTGGTATTGTTTAAAGTGACTAGTGATACATTTATTACATCCAAATTTTTATTATTAAAGTGGCTAGAGATTTGAGTCAGTAAGTTGGCAGCAGCCACTCAATGTTAGTGATGGCAGTTTAACAGTCTGATGGCCTTGAGATAGAAGCTGTTTTTCAGTCTCTCGGTCCCAGCTTTGATGCACCTGTATTGACCACGCTTTCTGGATGATAGCGGGATGAACAGGCAGTGGCTCGGGTGGTTGTTGTCCTTGATGATCTTTTTGGCCTTCCTGTGACATCGGGTGGTGTAGGTGTCCTGGAGGGCAGGTAGTTTGCACCCGGTGATGCGTTGTGCAGACCTCACTACCCTCTGGAGAGCCTTACGGTTGAGGGCGGAGCAGTTGCCGTACCAGGCGGTGATACAGCCCAACAGGATGCTCTCGATTGTGCATCTGTAAAAGTTTGTGAGTGTTTTTGGTGACAAGCCAAATTTATTCAGCCTCCTGAGGTTGAAGAGGCGCTGTTGAGCCTTCGTCACCACACTGTCTGTGTGGGTGGACGATTTCAGTTTGTCTGTGATGTGTACGCCGAGGAACTTAACTTTCCACCTTCTCCACTACTGTCCCGTCAATGTGGATAGCGGGGGAAAAAACTAAATACTGCATAGTTTCCTAAGAACGCGAAGCGAGGCGACCGTCTGTTGGCGCCATATTCTTGATATGGCCATATCCTTTAGGCTACTACCTGGGAGCTGTGTGGGAGAGCCACGCAGGTCAGATCGCACAAATGAAAGATGTCAATTCTGCCAATGAAAGGATTGCATGACATATTCTGCATGCATGCTTATGATTGGACAAAACAAATCACCGTCAAAAGCTCGAGGACCACCATTCGCAAAGATGTTTTTGACATAAAATAGTCTAGCGGTCAACTTTAGCCCATTTTAGCAGTGAATGTAACAAATTAAAGGCCTATTATTATTTGAGAAATGCTTTGTGAAAAGTAATGTACAAATTGCTTATAATAACAGTTAATGCTCCTTATCTTCTCCCTTACGGTGCTCAACATTGGTTTACAGCAAAATGAGTAGAAGTTCCTTGAATTTAGGATGCATTTTCCCTTTCAGTTGCATAAGGTTATGACGAGATTACGGCTGTGCACTCACACCCTTCTATTTATTTCTTCAAGTATCTGTACTTCACTTTAATATATATATATATTTTAAACAACTTTTACTTCCGTACATCCCTAAAGAAAATAATGGTCTTTTTACTCTATAAATTTTCCCTGAAACCCAAAATTACTTGTTACCTTTCGAATGCTCAAGTAGGACAGCAATATGGTCCAAGGCACGCACCTATCAATATAATGCGTTGTCATTCCTACTGCCTCTGATCTGGCGGACTCACTAAACACAGATACTGCATTTGTAAATGATGCCTGAGTATTGGAGTGTGCCTGTCTGTCCGTAAAAAAATAAACAAGAAAACTGTGCCGTCTGATTTGCTTTATATAAAAGAATTATGTATAAAATTATTTTACTTTGTACTTTTACTCAAGTATGACAATTTAGTATTTTTTCCACCACTGTACTTAAATACATTTAAAACAAGATACTTTTAGACTTTTAGTCAAGTACTATTTTACTGAGTGACTTTCACTTGAGTCTTTTTCTATTATGGTATCTTTACTTTTACTCAAGTATTACAATTGAGTATTTTTTCCACCAATGCACACACACAAACATCAGTGTGTAAAGGTCCCTAATTTTATTAAAAACAGGTTTCTGGATATCTGTGATGGGACAAAAACAACACTACTGTCCTGTGCTGGGTCCTGTTGTTTGACTTTGGGGACCCTGTTAGCAGGTTGAATATAGATCAGAGTCAAGTTAAGGTAACACTTACCACACATTCCACCACAATACATTCTCAAAAAGTCAATCCAGGTGTCTTGGGGATATCCTGAAATGAACAAGAGAGACTCAAATGTAAGACATTATTAAGACTGTCATTCAAATTTAATTCACATTGTAACATTTTGGAGAAGCAGTGAGTATGAAGAGTTGAACCTACCTTTTATTTTCTTCCACACCAACCAAACTGGGGAGTAAAAATATAAATAATTTATAACTTCTTAAAGTACAAGTCGGCCTTAATATTCTATCAGCTACCTATGACTTCACCCACATTTACACGCTTAAGCTGCAATTAGAAGACATCATTTCTGAGAGCACCAATAAACAACCTGCACACAGTACCTGCACCAGGCCGACTTCAAATCAATGTGAAAGTAACCAGTGAATTAAACAGATGACGACGAATGCAAACTATGCTCGATAAATACTACACATGCATTGAAATAAAAGGCATACATCAAAGATCTTACCCAGGCCTACAATCAACAAGAACGCATGAAGACAAACTCAAAGAATGACAAAAATCACAAAATATATACATGCTTTTTTAAAGGGAGCTAACATGCTGACCACTCCGCTGGTGTTGCAAAATAAATGTACACATACTGTGCATTCAGAAAGTATTCAGACCCCGTCCCCTTTTTTCCACATTTTCTTACATTATACCCATATTGTAAAATTGCTTAAATAAAAAAATGCCATCAATCTAGATTCCGTCTCTCACAGTTGAAGTGTACCTATGATAAAAATTACAGACCTCTACATGCTTTGTAAGTAGGAAAACCTGCAAAATCGGCAGTGTATCAAATACTTGTTCTCCCCACTGAATACAGTGTGTGCTAATGAGGTAGGATAAGGGAGGTTAGGCAATAAATAGGCCATAGTGGCGAAATAATTACAATAAAGCAATTAAACACTGGAGTGATAGATGTGCAGAAGATGAGTGTGCAAGTAGAGTTACTGGGGTGCAAAGAAACAAAAAGAAATAAAATAAATAACATTATAGAGATGACGTAGTTGGATGGGCTATTTACAGATGGGCTATGTACAGGTGCAGTGATCTGTGAGCTGCTCTGACCGCTGGTGCTTAAAGCTAGTGAGGGAGATATAAGGCTTCAGTGATTTTTGCAGTTCGTGATAGACTGCATCCAATTTGCTGAGTAGAGTGTTGGAGGCTATTTTGTAAATGACATCGCCGAAGTCAAGGATCGGTTTATATAGTCAGTTTTACGAGGATATGTTTGGCAGCATGAGTGAAGGATGCTTTTTTTGCGAACTAGGAAGCCAATTCTAGATTTAATTTTGGATTGGGGATGCTTAATGTGAGTCTGGAAGGAGAGTTTACAGTCTAACCAGACACCTAGGTATTTGTAGTTGTCCACATATTCTAAGTCAGAATCGTCCAGCGTAGTGATGCTGGACGGGCGGGCAGGTGTGTGCAGTGATCGGTTAAAAATGCACTGTATCCTGGCAAAGGAGAAATATTCACTAACAGGGATGTAAACAAATTTGTGCAGAAATCTTTAGAGAAATAAGCTTTTTTGCATATGGAACATTTCTGGGATCTTTAGTTTCAGCTCATGAAACATGGGGCCAACACTTTACATGTTACGTTTATATTTATTTTTTTATTCAGTAAATCTAAATGGCTATGTATGGCTAGACGTAAAGGTAACGTAAGGGTAATGGCGGACTGAAGGGATTTATGTAGAGCACCTCAAGATAAAACATAATATTCGAAATATCTGCTAAATTAGACTAAAATATTAGCACTACTTAATCTGGTGAGTGATAACCTTCAATCTGGACAATAACACAAAACAAATCCTAAAACTAGAGACATTTATCGACAAATATTACGAAAACAGGCAACAACCAAACATGACGGAGAGTAAGACAGGGGAACCGATTACAAAACGAAAACGTGACTCTTCTACAGACACTGATGACTTAATATTCTCACCACCGGGAATGGTAAAGGTCGAAACCGATCTGTTAAAATCAATAAATGACAAACTGGGTATACTTGAATTAGTTAGTAAGGATATAAAAGAGTTGAAGGCAAGCCTAGAGATGAGTGATGAAAAAGCTGCGACATTGGAGAAGCAAACACACGCGCTAAAAGGGACAGTCAATAAGATTGAAACCGAAGTGAATGAAATTAAAAAGGAGAACACCGTTCTGAGGGAAGCCTTACTGGACATACAAACTAGATCCATGAGAGAGAATTTGGTACTTACAGGTATCCAAGAAAAAGAAGGAGAAGTTCCTGAATCTATAGTTAGAGAGTTCCTCCTTACAGCGCTTCAGATTCCACGCAAAGTTATCGACAAAATCCAACTTGAACGCGTTCACCGCTTCGGACAGAGAGGGCAGAGGTACGAACGCCCAATCGTTGCCAAATTTGCTTCATTTAAAGATAAAATAATGGTTAAAAGCCTGGGTAAAAGACTTGCTGGGACCAAAATTGGCATGAATGATCAGTTTCCGAAGGAAATTGCAGAACGGCGCAAAGTTCTGTATCCAATTTTCAAAGAAAATAGATTAAAAGCGAAACGAGTAGCTCTCGTCGTTGATAAACTATTTATTGATAACCAGTTGTTCAGAGACACAAAGACTACTCCATGGTTATTTTAAAAATTACAAAGTTCTCATAGACGAGGGAAATAAACACAATTCAAGCCCGGTTACTGATTGTAACAATACAATAAAAAATATAGCTTCTCTATAAATCTTCACATATAACTAATTGAACACACAAGCACTAATTCAACATAGTGAAGATAAAAACTAAGTAAACAGAAGGCACAGTATGTGTGGATGGTATGGTTTGTGTTTATTTTTTATTTTATTTGTTATGTTTGGAAAGTTGAGTGAGTGAGTAATGAAATGGTTGCATATCCCAGAGCCAATGTATTGCTGTGAGCCGGGTATGAGAGGGCTTTCAATGTTGTTCAGATGATGGATATACCTTTATAATGAATTATACGTCTTATTTATTTATTGTCCTATCATGGAGAACTACATTTTTTATTTATTTTTTTATAAATTATATCTAATTATTTATTATCCTATTTTAATGGTACGGACCATGGCACTATACCCTAGACACCCACCTGAATGACCCAGATACTAAGGAGAAGTCCCTAACTGTTTTTTGTGCCCGCTGTAAGCGGTCTGTATGCAGCTAAAATGAGGTCAGAGACCAAGAGCAGCACTGCCCCCTCAAGATTCTGAGCCTGCTTGGCAGGGTTGGTCCTGCAAAGCCAAAGCCCCATAAAGGGAGAGCATAATATACAAGGAAATTCTCAAAGCTGCTAATGAGAACCTTGACGACCTTGTACCTAGCCGGTGGGGATTCCGGTGGGGTGCCCCCACCCAGGCAGTGGCAGTGCTGGCAACACTAGCTGCAGTAACCCATGGGGAGGGGGTCACACTCGGACATTCAGAGAGGGGGTATATTATTGTGGCCATGGCGGCACAAAATCAAAGTCGGACTGCATGGAGATGCGTGGGGACATGGTCATGACGGGTGGCCGTATTGTGGGTGTTTCAGGAATAAGGTGTACATTTGACCTCCATTATCTAGGATATGACAATGGTAAATAAATCTCTCAATTTTTGCTAATTTTTTGTGCGGTCTTGCAGGCCTTCTCATGCAGCTGCAACTGCAAGTGCATTTGTAAATCATGACCCATCTTGAGTTGGGCTCTGGGATGGTGCAATTATTGAGAAAGTGAGCTTATGGTTGTGTGGGGGTAAGGGCTGAGTGTGTGTGGGTGTATGTGTGTATCCCACAACTGTTGCGAAGGAAGAAGTAAAAGATGTTAGGGACAATAGAGGATGATCCACAGATATATATAATACAAATCGAGGTGAGGGCAATGGAAATGCATATGGTAATTGATCTTTTTCAATTCGGTAAATGGCACTGTATGCTCTTTTCAAAGAATGGATCCCAGTCAGTTCAGGGCTATGGGATACAGGGGGTTTGAGGGTGGTCTACCGGGCATTGGGATGACAAGCCATCTCGAGATGAGGCCTTTTAGCGGGTGGAATAGTAGGGACCAATTGGAGGTTTACTTAGTAGAAATGCAAATATCATGGTACAACTATATAGACACTCAATCATTATGTTACTTTTTAACAGTACGTTTACAAAAATATATTCTGATTAAAAGAATGAAAGGTGTGTCTCATTATGGTAAGTGGTGAAATAAGTATAGCCAGTTACAATTGTAATGGCTTAGCAGATAATAAGAAAAGACGATCAGTATTTACCTGGCTAAAAGAGAAGGATTATAATATCTATTGTTTACAGGAAACCCATTCAACAGTTTTAGATGAAGTTTTGTGGAAAAAGAACTGGGGGGGCAAAATATATTTCTCCCATGGGCAAAGAAATTCAAAAGGGGTGATGGTTTTAATTAACAATAATTTTGATCCAAATGTGCAAATTGTCCAAACAGATCCTCAAGGTAGATGGATTATTTTAAATATGTTATTGGACAATAAACAAATATGGCTTGTTAACCTATACGGTCCGAATAATGATGATCCAAGCTTCTTTGAAAATATATATAAGAATTTATCAACTCTACAAGCAACACTAGACTCTATTATTATAGTGGGAGATTTTAATACGGTCTTAAATACCTCTATAGACCGGAAAGGAAATCACACTACAAACTATCACCCTCAGGCACTTAAGGAAATCATGAATGTCATGGATATATTGGAATTAGTGGATATATGGAGACTTAAATACCCTGATTTAGTGAGATATACATGGCGGAGGCTGAATCAAGCTAGTCGTCTTGACTACTTTCTTATACCATTCTCTCTGGCACCAAAAGTTTAAAAAGTGTTGATAGGGGACAGAATGCGGTCGGATCATCACATAATTGGCATATATATTTCTCTTACAGAATTTCCACGTGGGCGAGGATATTGGAAATTTAATCAAAGTCTACTAGATGATAAATTGTTTAGAACTAGGACAGAAGATTTTATAACTGACTTTTTCAGACATAACATAGGTACAGCAGATCCCCTTATTGTATGGGACACTTTTAAGTGTGCCTTTAGAGGCCATGCAATTCAGTACTCATCTATAAAACAAAGGGAATTTAGATCAAAAGAGTCCATATTAACAAAGGAAATTGAAGGACTAACAGTACAGTTAGATAGCAATAAAAACGGTACCATAGAGGCACAGAATAAGTTAGAGGAAAAACAAAAAGAAATGGAGGAACTTATTCAAGAAAGATCCAGTGTAATATATTATAAAAATAAAGTGAACTGGATGGAATATGGGGAAAAATGCACCAAATTCTTTTTCAATCTTCAATATAGAAATGCTACCAAAAAAAATGTATTAAAACTTGTTACAAATGATGGAGTCACGCATGATTCACCAAATGATATTTTGAAAGAGGAAGTAAAGTACTTTAAGAATATGTTTTCGTTTCAGGCTCCTCCATCTCCACTAACTGAAACTAATTGTATGGATTTTTTTCCTATTAATAATGTAAAATTAACATCTGTACAGAAAGACTCATGTGAAGGCCAAATTACAGAGGAGGAACTGCTTGATGCAATTGGGGCCTTTAAGGATGGGAAAACTCCAGGGCTGGATGGCATACCAGTGGAAGTATACAAAACTTTTTTTGATATACTCAAAGGACCATTATTAGCTTGTTTTAACCACTCCTATATAAATGGTAGATTATCAGACACGCAACAAGAAGGTCTGATATCGTTATTACTGAAACAGGACCCAAGTGGTATATATAAAGATCCAGTCCAATTAAAAAATTGGAGACCTCTTACACTTCAGTGTTGTGATGCAAAAATCCTAGCAAAATGCTTGGCGCATAGAATAAAAAAAGTTTTGTCAGATATTATTCATCCTAATCAGACAGGTTTTTTACATGGACGATACATTGGAGATAATATAAGGCAAGTACTGGAAACAATAGAACACTATGAAATATCGGGGACACCAGGTCTGGTTTTCATAGCTGATTTTGAAAAGGCTTTTGATAAAGTACGACTGGAGTTTATATATAAATGCCTAGAATATTTCAATTTTGGGGAATCTCTTATAAAATGGGTTAAAATTATGTATAGTAACCCTAGGTGTAAAATAGTAAATAATGGCTACATCTCAGAAAGTTTTAAACTATCTAGAGGAGTAAAACAAGGTTGTCCACTATCGGCATATCTATTTATTATTGCCATCGAAATGTTAGCTGTTAACTCATAGAGGATCTAGATACCTTTGCTATCCTCTCTGGATTAAAACCAAATTATGATAAATGTACCATATTACATATTGGATCACTAAAAAATACAAATTTTATAATGCCATGTAGTTTACCAATTAAATGGTCTGACGGAGATGTGGACATACTCGGTATATAAAAATCCCAAAAGAAAGAAATGATCTCACTCCAATAAATTTTTATAGAAAGTTAGCAAAAATAGATAAGATCTTGCTACCATGGAAAGGAAAATACTTGTCTATTTGTGGGAAAAATCACCCTGATTAACTCTTTAGTCATATCACAGTTTACCTATTTGCTTATGGTTTTGCCTACACCTAGTGACCTGCTTTTTAAATTATATGAACAAAAAATATTCCATTTTATTTGGAACGGCAAGCCAGATAAAATTAAAAGGGCCTATTTATATAACGAATATGAATTCGGAGGGCAGAAATTATTAAATATTAAAGCATTAGACCTCTCACTAAAGGCATCAGTCATACAAAAGTTATACTTAAATCCAAACTGGTTCTCTAGTAAATTGGTACGAATGTCTCATCCTATGTTCAAGAAGGGCCTTTTTCCCTTTATTCAGATTACACCTGCTCACTTTCGGTTGTTTGAAAAGGAAATAATCTCCAAAATATCATTATTTTTTAAACAAGCCTTAGAAAGTTGGTTGCAATTTCAGTTTAATCCACCTGAAAGGACGGAACAAATAGTACAACAAATATTGTGGTTAAATTCAAATATAGTAATTGATAAAAAAACTGTATTTATCGAAGAAATGCTTAAAAAAGGTATAATTTTTGTGAATGATATCATAAATAGGACTGGTGGAGTTATGTCACACATGCAGCTAACACAGACATATGGAAATGTCTGCTCTACCCAAAATTACAACCAATTAATTGCAGCATTACCACAAAAATGGAAGAGGCAAGTAGAAGGGGAAAAAAGTAAGGAACTTGTATGTCGGCCCTGTATTAAAGAACATAAATGGTTAAAGAAAAGTGTGATAAATAAAAACATATACCAATTTCATTTAAGGACCAAAAAACTGACAGCTGTGCCATATAAATTGCAAAATAGTTGGGAAGAGATTTTCGATGTACCCATTCCATGGCACATGGTTTATGAATTGATACGCAAAACAACGCCGGATTCAAAACTTCGAATTTTTCAATTTAAATTACTGTACAAAATTCTTGCAACTAACAGAATGTTATATATATGGGGTATACAATCTTCCCAGCTCTGCAGATTCTGTTGTGAGGAGGCAGAGTCATTAGATCATTTATTTTGGTATTGTCCATGTGTAGCTCGTTTTTGGTCACAGGTCCAGGAATGGCTGAAGAACTAACGCTAGAACTAGAACTAACGCTACAGATAGCAATACTGGGGGATTTGAAAAGCCATAGTCAATCAATCAATAATATAATAATTATTTTAGCAAAAATGTTTATTTTTAATTTACAATCTGTAGAAGCTATGAGAATAGGAAGGTTCAAATCTTTTGTGAAGCATCACAGCACAGTTGAAAAATATATGGCAAATAAAAATCCGAAATGGATGATGTTGGAAGATAGATGGGAAGGGTTGAGTGGAACTGAAGGGTGGGACTAATAACAAGATAAACAATGTAGGGCATACGGGATCTGTGAAATGTGTATAGGTGCGGAGCTTTTGTGAAATAGCACAGTTACAAGTGGAAATAAAATTGGATGGACAACAGAAATAGAGGAAGGACTAAGAACAAACAAGAGAGAACTATTATAAAGTAGTCTGTGTCTGTAAAATAGGTATAAGATGTATAAATTGAAGGTAAAAGCAGAAGTGTTTATTAGTTTACTCCAATTGGGGGAGCGGTGGTAGGGTTGCGGGGAATAATAATAAAGATATATTCTTTAAAAAAGTATGTATGTCTATATAGGTATGTGTATGTATATATGTATATATGTATACATGCGTGTATGGATATATATATTTACCCCCAAAAAATATGGGGGATTGGAAATGATGCAGACAATTACATTGGAAGCAACATTCTTTCCGCAATATTAAGCTGATCCCCCCCCCCCCCCCCCCCCAAAAAAAAAAAAAAAAAAATGGCTATGTATACAGTACATACAATTTGTATAAAACCCATATGGGTGTGAGACAATATCCCTCCCTGTGGCTGTATGAGAAGTGTATGATAAGGCTAATGTGTAATGTATGTTTTATGTTGAGTGTGTAATGTACAGTGTCTATTTTGTATACAGCAGTACTGTGTGTCTAAGAACATTTCCCCCTTGGGACATTAAAGTTCATCCTCTTCTTATACGCTTTATCTATAATTATATCACAATATTTTAGGTTGACTATAATTTCATTACACAATTTCTGATACGTCACATGCCTTACTTTTATTTTCCGGAAACAGTAAAATCAGGAAGTGCATCATCTATGCCTCTACTGCCATTCAATCCAATTATACTGGTTTTGGATTTCTCCCTGACCAAGATGTTTGCCATTTTTGCCCAATTCTGGAACTTTGAGGGATTATGACGTAGCCTCTCTAGTAGTTTAATAGGATCTATATTGGTATAGTAGTGGACAGCCTCTGAGGCAGGGTGTACCCAAAGATTTCCATCTGTGGTGTAGTATAGATCAATTTCCACACTGGTGGTGGTGGTGAGGGGGAAAATACTAGTCAAAGTGTTCTTCCCACTGTATATGTAATATTTTATTTTTATATAAATTAGCAAAAATACTAAAAATCAGTTTTTGCTTTGTCAATATGGGGTATTGTGTGTGGATTGATGAGGGGGGGAATTATTTAATAGGTTTTAAAATAAGGCTATAACGTAACAAAATGTGGAAAAGGTCAAGGAGTCTGAATACTTTCCGAACAGATTGTACATGTTATTTAATAATTTAATCCAGAATGATTGCGCACGTTAATGAGTGTCTGCGTAGCCAGGTGCTAAAATAGAACTTGCTTCTAATTTTGACACATTATGTGCTGCAAGTTCCGCCTCTTCCATCTCTTCATTGGTTTTTAGGAACATTTACCCACGTGGGTGATTGAAAGATGAACTGAGGTCCACACTACAGTTGCCAACCGCCATACGAAGTCCACAGAAGAAGAAGAAAAGTAGAACTGAAGGAGGAGAGATTACTAGAAACAAAGTAGGTTTCCCCTTTCATCTGTGGATTAATTGTCTGAGTAGAGAAAACACGATTTTGTGTGACTCAAAATGGGGCAAAAATTCTACAAAGATCCAGAAAAAAGATATTGGGCATTTCAGGTAACATAACAACCCAATGTTTATATCCCAGGACAAATTAGCTAGCAACAGCTAGCTAGCTGGCTAAATATCCATGAATGTTTCACGTGTTTCGACCTGTCCCCAAATTAATATAGCTGGTTCAGAGTTTGTTCTGATATTTCAACCTGAGTGTCCTGATTGCGTCTGGTGTGGATGGACAAAATCAACATGTGCATGCGGACACATGTAAGGCTGCGTCCGTGATTCAGCACCGCTGAATGGACAGCTCCTCGGTACAGGTAGGCATAGTGGAGCTCCATGGCGTGGTGCTGAATAGACAGCACCTCTGTCTAGTAGACAGCTATATAATTCTTCAGTCTGTGGGCAGTTAGACATTTTCTAGGCACGGTTAGGTAGCCTACAATGCGTATATGAAAATCATAACTGGCATTAGAAATGGTAGGATCAATTGTAAATTGGCACTCCAGATGAAAAAGGTTGCCGGACCCCTAGGGCTATAGCCACTCTTGTGGAAAGGTGCATACAGTGTAGATCTATAATGACTTCCCACCAACGGTCTTTTTTTTTTTTTTTTTCTTGGGGGGTGGATCAGCTTAATATTGCGGAAAGAATGTTGCTTCCAATGTAATTGTCTGCATCATTTCCAATCCCCCATATTTTTTGGGGTAAATATATATATCCATACACGCATGCATACATATATACATATATACATACACATACCTATATAGACATACATACTTTTTTTAAAGAGTATACCTTTATTATTATTCCCCGCAAACCCTACCACCGATCCCCCAATTGGAGTAAACTGATAAACATTTCTGTTTTTACCTTCAATTTATACATCTTATACACATTTTACAGACACAGTCTACTTTATAATAGTTCTCTCTTGTTTGTTCTTAGTCCTTCCTCTATTTCTGTTGTCCATCCAGTTTGATTTCCACTTGCAACTGTGCTATTTCACAATAGCTCCGCACCTATACACACCAACGGTCTTTGTAGAAAGTGGGAAGAGCACAAGACAATGTTGGTGGGAAGTCATGATAGTGTCTTCAACGATACAGGAGAAAAGAACATGAACGACTGCAGAGGACTAAAAACCGTAAGTAGCTTAACTTTATAAAAAATAAAATAAAAACAGGACATGTATTTTTTTCGGGAAGTCGTTCAGTTGTGTTTCTTTTTATGACAATACATGAAACCAAAATGGCATTAGCCTCCTGGGCCGAATGAATGAAGATACCAATTAGGCAACAGCTATCAAAACCTATTTTAATAGCTATAAAATAGCTTTTGGTTTCCAATGGTCACTAAAAAGGAGGACTCCCCCACCTCCCAATTCCCTGGCTATCAGATTACAACAGATTCAAAGCAATCGGCGACCGGCGACCGGCCTAAACTGCTTAACGGCAAAACAAACTGGTACTCTCTGTTCTCTGGTTTCTAAAAGTGAAAGAAAAGGCACCATGTGTCACGACTTCCGCCGAAGTTGGCTCCCCTGCCTGTTCGGGCGGTGCTCGGCGGTCGTCGTCACCGTCCTACTAGCCGCCACCGATCCCTTTTTCGTTTGTCTGTTTGTTTTGTCTTATTAGTTTCACCTGTGTTTCTGTTGTTTTCGGTTCATGAGCTTCCCTATATTTAGTAGGTAGACCCGCCCTTGTTTTGTGCGGGATTGTCTTTATTTTGTTACGTGTGTGCATTGTAGGCTGAGGTGTATTTTCTTTCTTACACTTGACACCCTGTGGTTTTTGGGTTGTCACGTTGTATGTCCGCGCCCTGTATTTTTTGGGCTTATATTTTGTGTGTGCCTTATTTAAGAGCACTATACCCCAGTGGAACTCTCTCTGCGTCTGATTCCTGCACCCACCTAGTCCCGCGTGACACCATGCTGGCAGCTGCTGTCTGAGCCATGCCATCCAATACTCTAAACAGATGTTGTATTTTAATCAGGATTGGAATGATTTGTCTACTTTTTTACCTACTTTAAATGATTATTCTTGAGTGACTGCCAGACCCTGCTATACCCAATGGAAACCCCCAGGGTTAGGGAGTAACTGATTACATGTAACCTACCCAACCCTGGAAACCCCATATTTATTATGGGAAAGCCACACACAGCCAAAATGAATCATCCTTTATGGACCTGCAGATAGGCCTTATGCACAGTCACATATTATAGTTATAGTGGATGGTCGTTATGGTATCGAAAATGTAGCATACTTGTGCGACTACGGGAGAATATCAATGGCATACTCCTTGCATCCTCTCTCCTACTTCTCAAAACCCATTGGATGAGAAAGCCAGAGGTCCCTCCCCTCTGACCTTCTCCTCCAATGGGTTTTGAGAAGGAAGCGAGCATGCGAGGAGTAAACAATTAAGATTCTACCCATGGCTTAATGTTAACCGTTTCCTAACATTATATTTCATTGACTTGTGTGTGTTGTGATGTACTTCAAGCACGCCGTGATGGTGCGAAGTATTTGCATAAAGTTCAGCTTTCCCAACTTTGGTCCCGCCCTGTTCACGACCCTCGGCCATGCTAGCAACTGTCCCTCGCACATGTCGCTTCTCTTCCATTGGAAATGAATGGCTATCTGTGGTTTCATGGCCCACATTATCTTCATTGAGGCACTGTGAGCCGTTTATTTGAAGTCATTTTTCTAGTTTGTTTGAAACAAACAGTTTTGTAGTATGTTGACTGTGGCTATGTATTCAGCCTTCATAGCAGACATGAGCTTTCTGTGAAAGTAAAAGTTGCCTGTTGAGCCACTCGATTGAAAAAAAAACAGGATGGATGTAGCTGTTAAGTTATTTTATCAAGGTTTAAGATCAATTATTAAATAATTCTACACAGAAACTTAACCATTAGGATTAGAGGTTATGTAGCATGTACATGAGAAGAGAGGAATGTATGGGTGTGCCTAAAGGAAACAAAGTGGAAAATTAACCTATGTTTGAACCGACCAAGCTATAGATCTGTAGAGATAAGGGAATACAGCAAGAGCCCCTCTAGGTTTTCCACATCTGGGGGGGGGGGGGGGGGGGGGGGGGGGGCTGGAACTGTCAGCTAAGTGGTAATAAACTATGGTGAGACTTCAGGAGATAATCCAGATATTGTGTGTAAGGTATGTGCGTTA
This sequence comes from Salvelinus fontinalis, assembly GCF_029448725.1. NCBI lineage: Eukaryota > Metazoa > Chordata > Actinopteri > Salmoniformes > Salmonidae > Salvelinus > Salvelinus fontinalis. Next base: position 47,440 of record NW_026601391.1, read on the forward strand.
GTGTGTTAAAATGGACTTGTCCTTGTCGGAGAAGAGGAGGGACATTTAGAAAGCTATGACGCTGTGTGTGATATATAACCTAATGTACATGGTTTTTTGAGGAGAGATCTCTCAAGAATAAACACTATTGATTAATTTGGTGGCTGGTCTTTGTCTATTTTATGCAAATAAGGATCTTACAAATTCTTAGAAACGGACAGAGTGTTTGCTTTGTTATAATTAAATTGGTTAACGAACATTTAGGAAACTATTTCCTTCAACAGTAGCCTATAACAAAGGTAAAATAACCTAGCCAGCGATTTCACATCTATGCAATATCCATTGTACTGTTGGGTTCTGAGAATATGAAATATTCTTATTCATGTCACTGAGGGAGAGAGGGTAACATTTACATTATGTCAGGTTGTTATTGTTAGTCATCAGGGATCCTATGGGAGGAGAAGAGACACAGTCTGGTACCAGTCACCATGACAGCTGTAAGTTGGGGAGGAGTGAGCACTTTGGGGCAGAGGTCAGGTCAGATGAAGTGAGGAAGAACAGATATCACTAAGGTTCTGTCTAGCAACAGAGATGTGTTCAGAAGTGTAGGAGGAGACTCAGCATAGGAGAAAGGATTAAATATCAATGCTTGTATGAATATGTTTTTGTCTAATGCAGCTGTATTGATCCTATGGGATGAATAAACTTGGTTTCAGCTTTCATAGTGTCCGTCATGTTTTTTCACTGAGAATTAGAACCTAACAGTACGATAAACATACTTTTAGGTTAACACAAAGTAATTACCATCCTTTTTGCTGATTAATTCAGATTAGACTAATCCATACTGTGCACTGTCCAAATTGGTGCCTCCCTGTGACAGGAAGACTGTGCCCTACAGCAGGTGGTGCATCTAACCCCTTGTCTTGACTGTAACAGTAGCCTGAACAGTACTGTAAATACAGGTAGAACAGGTATCCCCTTCAGGGGGTATAGCTCACTAATGTTGCTGCTGTTATGTCAATCTGTGCTTCAGAACTATGTACATGTACAGTGCTCTGTTACTATAGATGTGCTGTTCTTACCTGTTAAGACAGCAAATGCTACAATGAGACAGACAACCAAAGCAACAACAGCACCGATACTGGAAGACTCTGAAATGAAAACACATTTTGTATTGATACTTTGACAGGAGTTGATCAGGAATTCAACATGGTGCAGCATTCAAAATGTCCTACAACACTAGCAGTGTTACTGACATATCAATACATAAGACTGTAACACACTTATGAGGCGGCAGGGTAGCATAGCAGTTAGAGTGTTGGACTAGGAACCGAAAGGTTGCAAGGTCGAATCCGTGAGCTGACAAGGTAAAAATCTGTTGTTCTGCCCCTGAACAAGGCAGTTAACCCACTGTTCCTAGGCTGTCATTGAAAATAAGAATTTGTTCTTAACTGACTTGCCTAGTTAAATAAAGGTTAAATATATGAGTGTACACTCACCTGGACCAAACACCTCACTGACTTCCTCACTAACAGCATTCTTCAGCTTGCAGGTGTATTTGTAACCATTGGCTGATTTTCCAGTGTCGCTCCTAGAAACAATCAACTGTTTGTCTACAACCTCCCACGCCCCCTCCCCCACTTTCCAGCTGTAGGTGACTGGTTCAGCATCAGTGGTGTCCCCCTCACAGGTCAGAGTGCAGGAGGTTTTGTTGGCGTTACAGGAAGAAGTGATTGTGGGTTTGGGGACTGCCTCTGTAAATAGAGGAAAGAAACAGGAATCATTTGGGGAAATGTTTGTGAGGCACTACAATACATAACCTGCTGTTTCTACATGACCACACACACACAGAGACACTTACTGATAACAGACAGTGTATATGTCTTGTCAAGCAGTTTGCTGTTAAACTCCACAGAATAAACTCCACTGTCTGTTTTCATCAATCCACTGATTCTCAGCTCTCCAGTAGTCTGGTCCAGGGTTGTACGCTCTTTGAAGGCAGCATAGATGTCCAGACCACCAAAACCCTTGTCCCACTCTGCCACCTTGTTCTTCCCATGCTTCCATAGGATGCTTGTGATGAAGTCAGGCACTGTGGACTTGTCCGGTGTCAACACCAGCTCACCTCCCACTTTATGATAAAGATCCTCTGGAGAAGCAGACATTTCATACATGTATCAGAGTATCAATGTATCCAGGGTCATACATTATGGTTAGGGTATAAATATGTAGTCCTAACCCTATTGGCATTGAACTGACATTATTATCAACCTTTACTGTTTATATCTAGACTTCTGCTTGCTGGGTATATCTGGTCTATGTAGTCGGGCCACTTTGACTAGTATGTCCCCCTCACCACCACCACTGGAGCAGAAATGTATCTAGACTACACTACAGACTAAAGTCTATGTCTACACCCTGTTCACTATCATATCACTAGCTAGGTTTCCATCCAATTTACGACAGATTTTCATGATATTATTCTAAAATCTGCATAAAACAATAATCACATTTTCCCACCAGAGATATGTTTCCATCAGACTAACTTTTTGATGATAAAAGTCTTTGAGTGATGAGGTAGTGTACATAGCCCTCCATACCCATAGCCTGTCCATTAATTCACGGTACTCCATTCCGTTTATTTGTGTTTTATCTGTCGGCTCTGTGCTTTAACTCAGGATCTGTGTGTAGTTAATCCGACCCTCTCTGCCTAGTCGTCGCCATTTTTACCTGCTGTTGCTGTGTTAGCTGACTAGCTGCTGTTATCTCACCTGTTGTTTTAGCTAGCTCTCCCAATCAAGACCTGCAATCACTTTATGCCTTATTGTATGTCTCTCTCAAATATCAATATGCCTTGCATACTGTTGTTCAGGCTAGTTATCATTGTTTTGGTTTGCAATGGACCCCGTAGTTCCACTCTCCGTACCTCTGATACCTCCTTTGTCCCACCCCCCACACATGCGGTGACCTCACCCATTGAGACCAGCATGTCCAGAGATACAACCTCTCTTATCATCACCCAGTGCCTGGGCTTGCCTCCGCTGTACCCGTGCCCCACCATACCCTGGTCTGCACATTATGCCCAGAATCTATTCTACCACGCCCATAAATCTGCTCCTTTTATTCCTTGTCCCCAACACTCTAGGCGACCAGTTTTGATAGCCTTTAGCCGCACCCTCATCCTACTACTCCTCTGTTCCTCGGGTGATGTGGAGGTAAACCCAGGCCCTGCATGTCCCCAGTCACCCTCATTTGTTGACTTCTGTGATCGAAAAAGCCAGAAGCCTCCTCCCTAAGTTTGCCTTACTCACCGCTTTAGCACACTCTGCCAACCCTGATGTCCTTGCCGTGTCCGAATCCTGGCTTAGGAAGGCCACCAAAAATTCTGAGATTTCCATACCCAACTATAACACTTTCCGTCAAGATAGAACTGCCAAAGGGGGAGGAGTTGCAATCTACTGCAGAGATAGCCTGCAAAGTTCTGTCATACTTTCCAGGTCTATGCCCAAACAGTTCGAACTTATAATTTTAAAAATTAATCTCTCCAGAAATAAGTCTCTCACTGTTGCCGCCTGCTACCGACCCCCCTCAGCTCCCAGCTGTGTCCTGGACACCATCTGTGAATTGATCGCTCCCCATCTAGCTTCAGAGTTTGTTCTGTTAGATGACCTAAACTGGGATATGCTTAACACCCCGGCAGTCCTACAATCTAAGCTTGATGCCCTCAATCTCACACAAATCATCAAGGAACCCACCAGGTACAACCCTAAATCTGTAAACATGGGCACCCTAATAGACATTATCCTGACCAACTTGCCCTCCAAATACACCTCTGCTGTCTTCAATCAAGATCTCAGCGATCACTGCCTCATTGCCTGTATCCGCCACGGGTCCGCGGTCAAACGACCACCCCTCATCACTGTCAAACGCTCCCTAAAACACTTCTGCGAGCAGGCCTTTCTAATCGACCTGGCCCGGGTACCCTGGAAGGATATTGACCTCATCCCGTCAGTTGAGGATGCCTGGTCATTCTTTAAAAGTTACTTCCTCACCATATTAGACAAGCGTGCTCCGTTCAAAAAATGCAGAACCAAGAACAGATATAGCCCTTGGTTCACTCCAGACCTGACTGCCCTCGACCAGCACAAAAACATCCTGTGGCGAACTGCAATAGCATCGAAGAGCCCCCGCGATATGCAACTGTTCAGGGAAGTCAGGAACCAATACACGCAGTCAGTCAGAAAAGCAAAGGCCAGCTTTTTCAAGCAGAAATTTGCATCCTGTAGCTCTAACTCCAAAAAGTTCTGGGATACTGTAAAGTCCATGGAAAACAAGAGCACCTCCTCCCAGCTGCCCACTGCACTGAGGCTAGGTAACACGGTCACCACTGATAAGTCCGTGATAATCGAAAACTTCAACAAACAGTTCTCAATGGCTGGCCATGCCTTCCTCCTGGCGACTCCAACCTTGGCCAACAGCCCCCCCCCCCCCCCCCCCCCCCGCTGCTACTCGCCCAAGCCTCCCCAGCTTCTCCTTTACCCATATCCAGATAGCAGATGTTCTGAAAGAGCTGGAAAACCTGGACCCATACAAATCAGCTGGGCTTGACAATCTGGACCCCCTCTTTCTGAAACTGTCCGCCGCCATTGTCGCACCCCCTATTACCAGCCTGTTCAACCTCTCCTTTGTATCATCTGAGATCCCCAAGGATTGGAAAGCTGCCGCGGTCATCCCCCTCTTCAAAGGGGGAGACACCCTGGACCCAAACTGTTACAGACCTATATCCATCCTGCCCTGCCTATCTAAGGTCTTCGAAAGCCAAGTCAACAAACAGATCACTGACCATCTCGAATCCCACCGTACCTTCTCCGCTGTGCAATCCGGTTTCCGAGCCGGTCACGGGTGCACCTCAGCCACGCTCAAGGTACTAAACGATGTCATAACCGCCATCGATAGAAGACATTACTGTGCAGCCGTCTTCATTGACCTGGCCAAGGCTTTCGACTCTGTCAATCACCATATTCTTATCGGCAGACTCAGTAGCCTCGGTTTTTCTAATGACTGCCTTGCCTGGTTCACCAACTACTTTGCAGACAGAGTTCAGTGTGTCAAATCGGAGGGCATGTTGTCCGGTCCTCTGGCAGTCTCTATGGGGGTACCACAGGGTTCAATTCTCGGGCCGACTCTTTTCTCTGTATACATCAATGATGTTGCTCTTGCTGCGGGCGATTCCCTGATCCACCTCTACGCAGACGACACCATTCTGTATACTTCCGGCCCTTCCTTGGACACTGTGCTATCTAACCTCCAAACGAGCTTCAATGCCATACAACACTCCTTCCGTGGCCTCCAACGTCTCTTAAACGCTAGTAAAACCAAATGCATGCTTTTCAACCGTTCGCTGCCTGCACCCGCACGCCCGACTAGCATCACCACCCTGGACGGTTCCGACCTAGAATATGTGGACATCTATAAGTACCTAGGTGTCTGGCTAGACTGCAAACTCTCCTTCCAGACTCATATCAAACATCTCCAATCCAAAATCAAATCTAGAATCGGCTTTCTATTCCGCAACAAAGCCTCCTTCACTCACGCCGCCAAACCTACCCTAGTAAAACTGACTTTCCTACCGATCCTCGACTTCGGCGATGTCATCTACAAAATAGCTTCCAATACTCTACTCAGCAAACTGGATGCAGTTTATCACAGTGCCATCCGTTTTGTTACTAAAGCACCTTATACGACCCACCACTGCGACCTGTATGCCCTAGTCGGCTGGCCCTCGCTACATGTTCGTCGTCAGACCCACTGGCTCCAGGTCATCTACAAGGCTATGCTAGGTAAAGTGCCGCCTTATCTCAATTCACTGGTCACGATGGCTACACCCACCCGTAGCACGCGCTCCAGCAGGTGTATCTCACTGATCATCCCTAAAGCCAAAACCTCATTTGGACGCCTTTCCTTCCAGTTCTCTGCTGCCTGCGACTGGAACGAATTGCAAAAATCTCTGAAGTTGGAGACTTTTATCTCCCTCAACAACTTTAAAAATCTGCTATCCGAGCAGCTAACCGATCGCTGCAGCTGTACATAGTCCATCTGTAAACTACCCACCCAATTTACCTACCTCACCCCCCATACTGCTTTTATTTATTTACTTTTCTGCTCTTTTGCACACCAGTATCTCTTCTTGCACATGATCATCTGATGATTTATTACTCCAGTGTTAATCTGCTAAATTGTAATTACTCGATTTATTGCCTACCTCATGCCTTTTGCACACATTGTATATAGATTCTCTTTTTTTTCTACCATGTTATTGACTTGTTTATTGTTTACTCCATGTGTAACTCTGTGTTGTTGTCTGTTCACACTGCTATGCTTTATCTTGGCCAGGTCGCAGTTGCAAATGAGAACTTGTTCTCAACTAGCCTACCTGGTTAAATAAAGGTGAAATAAAAAATAAAAATAAAAAATACCTCTCTGATTCAGAGGGGTTTGGTTAAATGCGGAAGACACATTTCAGTTGAATACATTCAGTTGTACAACTGACTAGGTATCCCCCTTCCCTTTCACTTTACATTAAAATAACTGTTGCAGATAAATTCCCATGTACCAAATGAAAAATATAAATTTAAATGGGTTCCATCGCATTTTCAACTATACTGATGGTTTGTCAAAAATTGCTACGTTATATAGACTTTTGTGCGGTATACAGACTGTTGCGGTATAAAGATGTCACGTTCCTGACCTGTTTTCTGTTGTTTTTGTATGTGTTTAGTTGGTCAGGGCGTGAGTTGGTCA